>NC_067250.2:190727922-191030952 GCF_019359855.2 Lolium perenne | reverse complement strand
TGATGAGCATGATCTTTTTAGTCCCCCAAGCATTGAGGAGAAAATTTACTTTGATGATACTTTACCTCCTATTTATGATTATTATAATGATAGTGGTCTTTTGGTACCACCTGTTATGGAGGATAAATTTGATTATGATTACAATATGCCTCCTATATTTGATGATACCACTTTGTTGAATTTGCTCCCACTACAACTAATAAAATTGATTATGCTTATGTTGGGAGTAGTAATAATTTTATGCATGAGACTCATGATAAGAATGCTTTATGTGATAGTTATATTGTTGAGTTTTCTCATGATGCTACTGAAAGTTATTATGAGAGAGGAAAATATGGTTGTAGAAATTTTCATGTTACTAAAACACCTCTCTATGTGCTGAAATATTTGAAGCTACCACTACAAGAAAAGTTCTGATAGACAACGTCTCAAAATCGTCCGCTAAGGGGTATTTTTCGTCGCCTATGGGCCTAACCCGACGATATGGGTTCTGTTGTGGAAACTGCGTCAGGCAAAGTCCTACGACGATTTTTTCGGTCCGTCGCGCTTGGGCGCCCTTCCGCCACGGAAAATCGGACCGTTGCCCAAGTGTTTCCGGGAGCCCGTTGATCGCGACGTCATGCAACCGACACGTGGCGTACGCCGTTAATCGATTAACGGCGTTAACGCTGAAACCCCGTGGTAGATGGTAGGCCCACACGAGGCTCGCCACGTCTTAAGCGGGCCGGCCCATTAAGTTCTGGCCGGGCAGTGACTTAGTTTGACCGGTCAACTATATAGCTGGGCTGGTCCATTAGTTACGTGGGCCGGGCCTAACCTCTAAAGTTGACTGGTCAAAACTTTAATGGGCCGGCCCACTAAGCATGTGGGCCGGGCCGAATGCACTCGTTTGACCGGTCAACAGGCAAAGGGCCGGCCCACAAGACATGTGGGACCCACTTTCCTGTTATCGGGCCGGCCCATTTACAAAGTGGGGTCCACATTAAAGCAAGTGGGCCGGCCCAAAAAATTATTGGGCCGGCCCAATTAGCATGTGGGTCCCACTTTCCTGCTATCGGGCCGGCCCATTTAGTACGTGGGGTCCACATTAGATCACCTGGGCTGGCCCAACAAGCCAGTGGGCCGGGCCAAAAGCACAAGTGGGTCCCACTTTCCTGTTAAAGGGCCAGCCCATTTAGTATGTGGGGTCCACCATATAGCAAGTGGGCCGGCCCAACAAGATAGTGGGCCGGGCCAAAAACACAGGTGGGTCCCACTTTCCAGTTAAAGGGCTGGCCCATTTAGTATGTGGGGTCCACCATATAGCAAGTGGGCCGGCCCAACAAGATAGTGTGCTTAGGGCTAAAAACACAGGTGGGTCCCACTTTCCAGTTAAAGGGCTGGCCCATTTAGTATGTGGGGTCCACCATATAGCAAGTGGGCCGGCCCAACAAGATAGTGGGCCGGGCCAAAAACACAGGTGGGTCCCACTTTCCTGTTAAAGGGCCGGCCCATTTAGTATGTGGGGTCCACCATATAGCAAGTGGGCCGGCCCAACACGCTAGTGGGCCGGGCCAAAAACACAGGTGGGTCCCACTTTCCTCTTAAAAGGCCGGCCCGTTTAGTATGTGGGGTCCACCATATAGCAAGTGGGCCGGCCCAACAAGAGAGTGGGCCGGGCCAAAAACCCTGGTGGGTCCCACTTTGGTCTTAAAGGACCGGCCCATTTAGTATGTGGGGTCCACCACAAAAGCAATTGGGTTGGCCCAACTAGTTAGTGCGCCGGCCCAGTTGTGGGTGGGGTCCACCTTAAAGCAAGTGGGCCGGCCCACTTAGAGTGTGGGGTCCACAGTAAATCAAGTGGGCTGGCCCAATAAGTAAGTGGGCCAGCCTGTTTAGTTGCTGTTTATATGCCGGCGTAATAGGCGCTTTAGGATTTTGCGAGCCGGCACATATGTGATTTCGCTTAATTGGGCCGTTTAAGGGATGGGAATTCGTGATTTAGATACGAGAATATTTACGCAGCATTGATTTCTCGGGATAGCCTCACTTACCACAAGCACCAAAGAAAAAATGCGCGAAAGAACTATAAAAACTAACTAAATATTACATCAGCTGCAAGGCTTTGAAAAAATATTACAGAACCCAGAGAAATTGAATGGTAATTAAACCTATAATACAATGAAGCGATCCAGCAATCTTTTAAGTTGTCCATGCAGCACCTATATCTGAAACAAAGACATTACAAGTTAAGACAGCAACAATGGAAACGCAAAGACACTGCAATATTGTTTGCCAAAGAATTTGGAACTCATCATTTCGTCGTTATAACAAGATCATTGTAATGCGCACAATAAGCAAACAAAGAGTGCATGCCGCATACCAACAGCCAATATAACAGAGCATGTTAGAATGAAACAATGAGACTTACTACTGTCGAGTCCCATGCAAACCAACATGTTCGGGGAGTACAAAATTGGCATGAACAACATAGTAGCAGGCTATAAATTTTGTAACAACGATCGAGCAAGATGAAGTTATGATGGCTACATCTACAGAGCGAGGAATGTAAACCAAAAATAGAAGTTACGATGGCAAAAGCTAAAGAGGAGGGAATGTGAACCAACATGTGCCAAGTGCAATTACTTCATTTTGGCCGTGAACTAAATAATACTCCTGAACTTATAGTGAAGGGGATGCAAATCAAGATGTTTCGGGATATAAACTTGTAATGAGCAACACATAGAGGATAGTTAATGCTGGAGCTTAGGATGGACCGGATACGAGAATATAGTGGGATCACCTGTGAACTTGTATAAGAGGGAATGCAAACCAATATGTTCAGCTTTCCATATGTGAGCGTCATGCCAAGTCGAGAAACAAGTCAATAATGCAGCTTTTGAAGAACAAGATGGCACGCAAAATTATTATCTAGTAGTATGACAAGTTTATTTGTACTACAAAGCTAGATAGCGAGTGATAGCATGCCAAACTAAGTCCTTACTTTGTTAGCTTACAATGAACTAGATACAAAACAATGGCATCACCTGTAGTACAGGGAATGCAAGCCAACCTGTTCATGGAGTAAAAAATTGGCACAAACAACATAGTAGCAGGCCATAATTTTTGTAACAACGATCGAGTAAGATAAAGTTATGATGGCTAGATCTACAGAGCAGGGAATGTAAACCAAATATAGAAGTTACGATGCCAAAAGCTATAGAGCAGGGAATGCGAACCAACATGTGCAATTACTTAAAATTGGCCGTGAACTAAATAATAGCAGGATGTTACTATAATACCTATAATTTTTGTAACAACGATCGAGCAAGATAGAAGTTATGATGGCTACATCTACGAGCAGGGAATGCAAACCAAAATGTTCAATCGCTTAAAGTTAGCAATGAAGTAGAAAATAGCAACGTGTTACGGTCATAGCTAGGAATGAACTAAAAGAGCTTCGGACAAACAAGCATCCGAACCCGAACATGGCGCTAAAACAAGGGACTTACATTAGGAGAAGCACTCTGTGGGAGTCACAAAGAGATCTTCTGGGGTTGATAGATCCGGTGATGAAGTACGCTACATGTGCTACTTGGGGTTGGAGAGACGGCCATTACACTTCATGATTACTCATCTCATCTGCAAAAACGTAACGCGCGTCGTTAGCACAAACAGAGTTCCCCAAGATTAAACAAGAACTTGCAAGCAAGCAATAGAAAAGCGACAGTAGAAGAGTTTAGATCATGCACGGCGCGGGTGAAGCAGATCCGGTTCATGCACAGCGGTGTCGGTGAGCAAGATCCGATGCGGTGGACGACGGATCCGGCGAAGCGGCTCCGGTGGGGTGGACGATACCGCAGCTGAAGCGACTGCGGTAGACTGCTGGATGAGCATATGGTTTCGAGGTTCGGCGGGGATGATCCGGTCCGGTTGATGACGGCGTCGATGAAGCGGCTCCGGCAGGCAGCCGGATGACGAGGATCGCGAGGGCTCGGGTAGGCCAGGGAAGTCCGGCGGGGATGTTCCGGTGTGGTGGTCGTGGAGGTGGTAGAGAGAGGGACTTGAGAAGTTCCGGTGGGTGGTCTCAGATGAGAGACTGAGGGAAATGAATTTTTTTGGGAGGGTATCCGGGGCTAGGGAGGTGGTGATCCAAAAAATGACGGCCAGACCCCCCACCAACCGACTTTGCTGTCATCTCCACAGGGGTAGAATCGGAATTTGGAAGCGTGTGAAATTTTTGTATTTTGTGGGCGGGAAGTTTTGCCGCTATGAGATTTTGAATTTCGCTAAGGTCCAAGTATAATGATAAAAAATTGTGAGACCGTACTAGTACCTCTGTTCAAGGCCGACTGTAAAATGAAATCATCATCAAGTTGAACATCGGTTACTACCATGATCATCATCGGACACAGATCTGGTGACATGCACCTGAAATTGGTGCATCCGTTGCAAAGTATAATGCTAAAATTTTGAGTGACCGTACTTGTACTTATGTTCAAGCCCAAGTGCAACATCAAATCATCATCACGTTGAAAATTTGTTACCATGATCATGATCTATCTCTAAATTTGGCGAATCCGCTAAATCTGGCAAAGTATAATGATAAAGAAATTGTGAGACAGTAGTAGTACTTCTGTTCAAGGTCGAGTGCAACATCAAATCATCATCACGTTTAAAATTTGTTACCATGATCATGATCTACTTCTGAAAATGGGCGCATCCGCTAAAACTTGCAAAGTATAATGATAAAAAAATTGTGAGACCGTACTAGGACTTATGTTCAAGGTCGAGTGCAACATCAAATCATCATTACATTGAAAAGTGTGTTACCATGATCATGATCTATCTCTGAATTTGGCGCATCCGCTAAATCTCGCAAAGTATAATGATAAAAAAATTGTGAGAATGTACTAGTACTTATGTTCAAGGCCAAGTGCAGGATCAAATCATCATCACGTTGAAATTCGTTACAACGATCATGACATATCTCTAAAATTGGCGCATCCGCTAAATCTCGCAAAGTATAAAGATAAAAAAAATTGTGAGACTGTACTAGTACTTGTGTTCAAGGCCGAGTGCAGGATCAAATCATCATCACGGTGAAATTTGTTACAATGATCATGACATATCTCTGAAATTGGCGCATCCGCTAAATCTTGCATGTGGCGCATCTCAGTGCGGAGCAACAGGCCGGTGCTATCAAGGTTGAGGCGTCAGTAGCGTCATCGGGCTCTCCTCTTTTGATAGATCTTCTACATGGCGCGGCGCACCGCCTGTCGAGAAGCAGTCACATGTGATACCGAGGTGGAGACGTCGCCGGCATCCTCGAGGCGCGGCCGCCCTTCTACGAGCCAGCGTCGACTCAAGGTATGAATCCATGCGTTGTCGCGCCCCTTCTTCCGATGAAGTGGGGTGCCTTAGATTTATTGTTCTTCTCTTACGATTATTTTGAGCCGATCATGTGTGCTCTTTCTCTGAATATATTGCTTGAAAAGCTAACCAAGTTAATTAAATTCACTTCGTTCTTAATCTTGCGTGCTAATTTTGTTATTTTTCTTTGACGGTGGTGCGCGCAAGGAGATTTATTTGTGGGTGTGCTGAGCTGTTAGGCCTAAGTCGAAATCCTCAGCTAAATGAGGCCTCAGCTTAACACATAAAAAAGGTGTTCAATCTCGCCCACAATGTCCTTTTCTTTCCTCTTCCTTTATTGGAACTTGTTTTGCAGACAAAGAAAGTGGCACGTGTAATGTGAGTAAAACCCTCTTAGCCAAAATCAGCTACAAGCAAGATTTTCTGTATTGTAGATGCCCCAATTGACTCTAATCCCCAATGTAGTCTTTTTTATGTCAGTATAGACTTCTTTACATGGCATGCATTTGCCTAATGAGCAGCATTGTATTGCCATTCTAGCCAACCTGGTCGATATGTCAAGCTTCATGCACGAGATGCCATGTTTAATTTACTCCCTCACTCCGATCCATATTTCTTGGTGTAAAATGAATGTGAATCGAAGGGAGTACTTTTCTTAGATAGTACTATACCATTTCAAAAAAAAATACTAGTACTTCGTACTACTACATCACAAATGCATCAAAAGAGTACTACCATCACAAGACCACCACGGTTGTACTAGTAGAGTTTAATACTGAACTTCCAAAGGGAATAAGATTACACATATGAACTTTAAACAGGACCAGGAGCATGAGGGCTAGCAGCAGGGGCGTTGACTGGGAACAAGCCAGGCAAGACGTAATTCTGGAGGAAGAGGCCATATGCTGCGTGCTTGGCCTTGGTTGCAGGGCGGTGCTTCCCCGATGTACTTAGGCCTACACCCGTCGCATGCTGGATCAGGCTGCGGATGTCCTTCTGGAGGATTTTGCCACAGAATGGGCAAAATAGCTCCCCGCGCATGCGGAAACGAATTTCACCACCCTTCAGCCGCTTCAGAACGTAGCGGCTCTTCTGGTCCCTGCGCTCCTTGTTGTTGTCCATGTCATCAGAATATTCCTGTGAATTATAAAGTACATAATAATCAGGTGCTTAATGAAAGATCGAATAAATACTGCACTATCATAAGCAAACCTTAGAAACCCTAAAATTAAATGTGTAGAACAAGTAAATGGCAGAAGAAATCATACTAAATCACGAGAAAACCCTATGAACAGCAATGAACATAAGCCACAACAATTGCAAGTCCACTAAGTATGAACACATAAATTAATTATATGACAAATCAAGCCAACTACATGGCAGATTAGTCGAAATTAAACTAGAATCTGACCGTACGAATTGTAGAATCAAGTACGTCTACAAGACAAGGTAGGGGATCAAATCAATCAAGAACCAGGTTCGTGCAAACCACGCGAACAGTAATATGACACAAAAAGGATCGGGACAGTTTCGGTAAAAGAGCAGTACCTCCTCGTCGTCACCCTCGACATCCTCCTGGAACTGAACGTTTGGGCCGAAATCGTCGAAGGGGTCGAGGTCCGCATCCAGCACCGGGTCTAGGAAGACCTCGCCGTGGTGGCCTGCAACGCCTTGCGGATCTTCGGCGGGAGCAACGGCGTTGCTATCCACCTTCTCCTCGATGGCCAGGACGCCCATTTCGACCGAGGTCGAAGAATCAGACAAGCAGAGGAGACGAGCGGCCTGGGTGCCCGGTGAAGCCTCACCCGCCGCGACGGCCACTACCGCAGAGGCATCCTCTGCGCGAGCGGCCGCCGATTGCTCCGCCTCGTACGCAAGACCTGTCTTCATGCTGCTGCGGTTGGAAACGAGGAAGTCGATGCCTCGGAGGTGCGGTGAGTTGATGGGAGGGGAGAGGACGAGCTCGCGAGAGACGATGAGGCCGATTATTTTATAGCCTCTGACTCTCTGTATCAGAATGGCATTAGTTGTGGACGCGACAGACGATGAGGCCGATTAATTGTGGACGTGTGAAGTCGTGCATGTACTCGATTCTCACGTATACCAATACTTCCAAACGTCATAAGTAATTCACAATCATTCAGAATAATATGAGACCTTAACATTTTATTGTTTGTGTCAGATATTGTCCATGAAAAATAACATCCTTCAAAAAATAAATCCCCTATGCCAATCCGGTCATGCCCGTCTACTCCAACTAGCTTCCTTGAGTAATTTGTCACCTTACATTCTTAAAATGAACCAAAATTTGGCACAGGGGCATCACATGGAAAATGATGTTACCATTCTCTCTTCCCATTTTTGTTTGAATTTTTCAAAATTGTCATGCCCTAACGGAAAAAATGTATGTTCCTTCTATGAAGCATGTATCAGAATGGCATTACCAAAACCTGGGGGTGGCGGGGCACATGGTGGTGTGATGATACATCACATTTGGACCACACAACACAATTTGGACCAACCAAAAAAATTCAACCACCCTACACAAACCCTGGTCAAAACTAGTTTGACCAATATTACAAAAGTTGTACATAATTCAGAAACCGTCAGAAATATACGAATCATTAAGGAGTCAATACTGAAGACAAAGCAATTATGCCAAAAGACGAAGGTAGAGGAGGAACAGGTCTTGCTATATTGCACAACAAAGCCAAATTCAACTTTTCATCGATTCCAAAATTCTGGCTGCAATTAGCACACCCTGGTCTCCTGATGTCGCAATAGTTGGCTGCTGGGAGCGGAGACACTCGACTTCCTTCTTCAACTTATCGCACTCTGTGCGAACTTTCAAGTACTTCGTCTCGAAATATTACGCATGTTCAGCATGCAACTCCACTTCCTGTTGAAAACTTTCACGATCACGGTTGCAATCACACCGACCAGCCTTGTCGCTGACCACACTCATCGGTGGCTGGGCGCGTAGTTCCTCGACTTCCTTCTTCAACTTCTTACACTCCGCGAGAACATCTGAGTACCGTTTATCAAAAGAAGATTGCTCGGAACGGGCATTCTCCGCCGATATGGCACGATTTAAAATGCCCCTGCCCACGAGGTGGCGGATTTTCTTATGAAGGATGGTGTTGTGGCCCTTGATCTGGTCCAGTTTCGCGGAGAATCGTGTTATCACATCCTGCATTGCAAATTCAACAGCAATGAAGTATGCAGAGTGCAGATGAGGGGGGAGAAATAAACAAATGGAGTGCCAACCTCTTCAATATGCCCGAGAGCTGCAAAGTCCTTGTCCATAGGAACCTCTTCAACTATGGAACCGCCATCCCTGGAAGAAAGACAGTTAAGTAGTTGGATCTGGCAGCCAGCAAGGAGGCGATGAAACTGCGGCACGGCAATGGAAACATACATGGTCGAAGATGCACACACGTGCACTGGCTGCTCCTCTCCGGAGATCGAGCATTCGTCTCGATTCTCGCATTCAGGATACCAAACCTATGCAAGAGTTTGAGGTTTACTGTTACGAAGGGTGGTGTTGTGGCCCTTTAATCTCATAATCCCTTCCTGCATGGAAAAATTCACCAGTAACGAATCAGGGATCCTTTTTCATTCACAGGATATGAAAATCATAAGATTAGGAAAAGCATAGGATTTTGTATACATTAGAGGGTGTATGCGCTATTTTATGGGCTATTTTGGAATGTACAAAATGAAGTCGTGTTTAATAAACCCAAATCTCATCCCTTCTTGCAGGTTATCCCTATGATTATTCACTAGATCCATATGTTTCTTATCTCCAGCCCGAGGATCAGCAGGATATCAGGGAGTCTGGGTGCAACTGACTAGAGACAGCCGCACGGGATTTTTACAGCCAGGGTGGTGGCGGTTTCCTCATAGAATTACTTATCGATGTGTTTTTGCCTTTTTGGCACCTGCCGTTTTCTATGTTTCGTTGGTGGATCTTTGTGTCGACTCTAGCTGATCCGTGAGAAGTTGTCATAATTTGTGTATGAACTGAAGAAAGCAATAAAGCAGCCATATACATCATTTTGATGCAGAGGCTGTGATATGTCCCCCATTTCGAAAAAAGGAACAAACATAGGATATATTTCTATAAATCAAACAACTAATGTAGGGAAGAACCCATAGGATCTAAATGCTACACAATTCTTATAGAAGTCCTACGAATTAAAGAAGCCCTCATGCGATACGGAGATGAAGAGGAAGAAAAAAAAGCAATGGATATACTTCGTATATTATAGTGCATACATTATTAATGCTCTTGAGAGCTAACAAGTGCTCATCAAACAACGGGTCCTCGATAGCTAAGTACGAAGTGGATCCTGCGGTAGAAAGCACGAGCCTGGAACCGTCGGCCCTGGAAGATGATAGCCGGTTTAGTTGGCACCGCCTGCCAGCAAGGACTCAACGAAAATCCGGCATGGCGATGGAAACATACCCAGGAGCTTCGTACCCACCAGGTTGGCGAGAAACGAGCGATTTCTCAACTTGGGTAGGAATGGCGCTGAAACCAGCCGCCATGGAAGAAAGACGGTTAAATTGTTTGATCCGCTAGCCAGCCAGAAGGCAGAGAAACTTCGGCATGGAAACATACCGGGGAGCTACGTACCCACCATCTTGGCGAAACACGGTCGATTTCTCGGCATCGGTAGGAAGGGCGACACTTGAACGGGCGGCCCTGGAAGAAAGACGGTCAAATAGCTGGTTCTCCCGGGTAAAAAAATAGTTGGATCTATTTGCCTTGCTGTAATCTGCGTTCATGGGGGCAAAGAAAGCACATGGCGATAAAAACCTACCAGGACTCTTGCTGGATTACTCTGCCCTGACCCAACAAGCCCGAAGCAGACCGAGCTTGCGATGGAAGCGCAGACTGAGCTTGCGATGGAAGCGCAGACATGCCTGTCCGCCGGCGCCACTGGTACACTTTCAAAGTCGGAGTTTGCAGGACTTTCAGCGGAATGGATTTCACCGCGGATTTAGTCTCAGACAACAACGCCTCCTTCCTCTTCTTACACTTCTTCATGTTCTTCTTAGACAACTTGTTGAACGATGGATGAATCGCTGGAGGAAGAAGGAAGGGACAAGCAGGTGGGGATAGAAGGGGTCGGTGTAGAGCTCTCCGGGGAGGGTTCCCGGGAGGAGGATGAAAACTGAACGAACAGGACAGGGGATGGGACTGGGCAATCTTGTCCGTCCATCCAAAATCAAAGGGCGGGAGCACATAAGACTTTGGGCCATTGACAGGCTGGTCCTGCCACAGGCGGACCCCAAGTTTCAGCGATTCAATGTCAGTGAAAAGATGGGCAATGTAAAAGAATCTTGTTCGGGGTCGGCCGCGGAAGCCAAATCTCGGTGTCCCAAAGTCTACTAGTAGTCTACTCCTATATAGGTATAGCTGCATAGCCATCATACCATTGCATTGATCGAGCTGTACGCCTTTACCACTCTGATTCAGGTCCAAAATATTAGTGTTCTCTTGTCAAATCAAAGGCCTTGTCAGTTTGACGAAATGGACGTTCTTTAACTCACACACTACGCCAAGCACATCATATACGGACTACTCAGTTAGGCAAAAAGATTCTTGAAGCCATGTACATATTTTACGGATCGATTTAGTAATTTGCTACAACTGTAATATTATTTCCAATTTTCAGCAATTTATTTGAATTTTAGGATTTTACTTATAAATTTCGCTAATTGACATGTGTAGGAAAGATAGAAAACAACTAGTGTATGCATGACCAATTAATCTGACTAAATAAATCATATAGTGGCCACTTTGCATCACTCAAACTGAGAGTTCATGTTAGATTCATATGATAGAATAATGGAGAATCGCTATGACATATGCCTCCTTGAATCCTATGGGAAAGAAATCTACGGGAATTGGTAGAGCTAGGTGCGTGATGGTATCATAGGAAAGACAAAGGAAATTTCTATATAGATTGAGAGTGCATAGCATAGTTGTCACAGATGCATATGAATTTTTCCAAGAGGTCTAACCTCTTATTAGAAATCCCATAGCGTTGTACTAGTATAAGAAAACAATACATAGAAATTTTGGAGGATTCAATTCTTCAAATCAAACAAGCTATATAGGGGGAAAATCATATCCTTTGATTCGTACAATTTGTATAGGAGTTATGTAGGATTTGACTATAGGAGTTATGTAGGATTTGACTATAGGATTTGAATATTTGTACGGTTGTGTAATATTTCTACCCAGATCAATTCACATACCACCGGTTATGTATTTTTTTGGGCTATAAAAATAGGAGGTGTGGTATATTTGATGTGTGTAGAGATAATCTCACCATCTTATAGCCACCCCTAACATTTCGAGCAAAAAAAATCTATACCACTACCCACCTCTCGTCCTACACTCAATTCCTACACAACCAAACAACAAAAATTGGCTATCCCTAGCCAGGTGGTTGGGGATACTCTCACCCCATAAACCTATCTCCTAAACCAAACAACCCCTAATATGGAGGGAAGGAAAACCTAGTATCTGATACTGTACAAAAACACATAAAGCAATCTGGAACCATCCACATAGAATCAACGGGCCAGAGCAGATGCCTTCTTTGGGAAGGGTCTTGCGCGGAAGCCAAGGAATCCTCTGCGTCGACAATCTGGTGTAGCAGTAAAATACACCATCATAGCGGAACATTGATGGAGTCACTACAATGCGTCCGAATCCGGGTATAGTCTTGTCATATCAATGGCCATGTCAGTTTCTCCAGATATAATCTATCCGTTAGCTAGTACTACTACTCTAGAGGCTGACGCCACATGCAGAAGTTGTATAGTACTACGACTACTATCGAGTATCGACTAGTCCGATCACGTCCAGGTCCCAACTACTCAAAAATGGCCGTAAAGAAAATGCAGAAGTAGGATGGGGCCACGACAAAAGACATACATCTATTTATGGACAGAGGTAGTATCATATCAGCATGCATTAGCATCTCATTTGCAACTAGTTGCACTCGCATCCTATTATCGGATATCACACTTCTGCACTTTTAAAAAATATGAAGAAAAACAAAACTGGGACACATATTATGTTGTGTATTGCTCCACAGGTCACAGATGAGTATGTAAAAAAAAATTCTAGCTTGCACAAAAAAGACAAATGATATGTGAATAGTTAAGGAATATTATTCACTTTGGTCTTTTCTTTTTTCCACAGCTCACATATGGTCACTTTTTGAAACAAATGTTTAGATGTGCGCAAGATACAACATAACCCGTGACTATGATTTGAATTTACATTTTTTTACAAACTCGAAATGTGACATCCGACAATAAGATGAGGGATCAACTAGTTGCGAAATATTTGCACTCCTGACCATGCATCTGAATCTATCTACTAGACTACTACAACAACATACAAAATGCACCAGTTTTGAACTAGACATGTAACACGGTACTAACCGTTGGTTTCCAAAATCTAACGCTTGTGATTAGAGGGATTCGCGTCAAGAGATACCACAACAGCATACACTTCTTTCTAGAACCATCATGTAGCCATTATGTAGAAGAAGAAAAAAGCAGGGTCACACCAATATCACACGTCCCACTCGATAGTAAGAAAGGTTCCAAGTTATTGTTCCCATTTCTCAACTGGTCATACCTTTTTCGATGGTGTAACCTACGTAGTATAAGTTATATATTAGTTGTATGGAAAGTTTGAGCAACATTTAGAACATAATTTTGTACTCCTAATTGGTCCAACATGCATGCTAAGATTGGGGTCTTCACCTTGAAACGGCGAGCGCCGAAAAGCGGGTCAAAATCGCCGAGATCCTCGAAGATATCTACAGCGCAGCCGCCGTAAGAGAGACGGAGTGGGAAACGAGTGGGGCGATGTATGAGAGACGGAGTGGGGGTGTAGTATGTACTATAGTAAGACGGCGAGACGGCGAGGTCAGAGTGATTAAGACTAGTCACAATGGGAAGTACGTAGTACGTAGTATCATACACTACTAGTTTGTGATACTACCTCCACAATGCATAGTATCATAATATGGTTCATACTTATGTCATATTTAAAGTTTTGTAGAATCTCAATGCAAATGTGTGTACATGATGTATTTGTCATGAAGTTTTCTAAGTTTTCTAGGTTTATGTGTTATAATACTACTCTCATCTCTCACCTGATAATTGATGTGACACATTAGATTTTTGCCAACATGGCATGTATGATACTACTTACGAGCCTTAAAAGCACTTTTTTGTGATGTTGATCAAATTGTACTCTAAAATTGTCACTGGACAACAGGTCGGCCTATTGCAAACTTGTTTGAATGAGCTAAAATAGTTAGAAATCTAGAAAATTTGTCACTTCAATGAATTTTCATCCTATAACGTTTACTTAATTTGAAAAACGAATGGGGACGTTTGCCATAATGGGACAATCATTTCTACAAAAAAGAATAAGATGGAAAGTCTCACAATGTTATTTATCATGACAACATTGACAATGTCACAACCGTGGGGTGATTAGGGAATCCACTCCGCTAGAAAAAACAAACTTATATAAGGCATGTGTGGCAATGCAGTTTGTCTACCTTATACACATATCTCGATGTGTAGCTATATATGGATTTTATTTTCCAACTTTAGATGATCAGTTTATAGTTCACCATTTAATTAGATTCATAATTTTTGGGAATAAAATACTTGGAGGTACCCTGCAAGTGTGGTACCACAAACAAAGCCCAAACATGGGTCCCAATAGTACAACATTGCGCGCATATATAGGAAGTTTGAGCAAATTTGAAACCAACCAAATGAGGTAGAAACAAATCAAAAAAAAAGTTGTGAAACATGTGCATGGAGCCATCACATGACATGTACTTACTACTAACAAGTAAAAAATATAAAACCCTATCATACATAGAGGTTTGGGGTGAAGAGTTATTATTCACACACATATAGAATAAATATGGACTACTTTTGGCTTTCTACCCATTAATTTGAGCAAGCTTCATGCAGTGTCCACTTCAAACTTGACAACATTGGAACCATAGCTACTTGAGTTCGCCTCGCTAGCCTCTTCCCATATGTAAGCTTAATTAATTGGTTACACTACGAAAACCACAGTCAACTTCTGAATAATGCATGCATTGCCCCCCTTTTGCACATATGCAACTTTGCAAAGTAGGGATTTTTGGTTTACCACACATTAGTGTGTTGTTTTCTTTTTATTAGGACCCATGTTTGGTAGCCACATTTTTCCAAAGCCAAAGTGTGGTTAGTGATACGTCTCCGACGTATCGATAATTTCTTATGTTCCATGCCACATTATTGATGTTATCTACATGTTTTATGCACACTTTATGTCATATTCGTGCATTTTCTGGAACTAACCTATTAACAAGATGCCGAAGTGCCAGTTGCTGTTTTCTGCTGTTTTTGGTTTCAGAAATCCTAGTAAGGAAATATTCTCGGAATTGGACGAAATCAAAGCCCAGGGGCCTATTTTCTCACGAAGCTTCCAGAAGTCCGAAGGAGAGACGAAGAGGGGCCACAGGGGAGCCAGACCATAGGGCGGCGCGGCCCCCCCCTTGGCCGCGCCGGCCTGTGGTGTGGGGCCCCCGTGCCGCCTCTTGACCTGCCCTTCCGCCTATAAAAAGTCTCCGTGACGAAACCCCGCATCGAGAGCCACGATACGGAAAACCTTCCAGAGACGCCGCCGCCGCCGATCCCATCTCGGGGGATCCAGGAGATCGCCTCCGGCACCCTGCCGGAGAGGGGAATCATCTCCCGGAGGACTCTACGCCGCCATGGTCGCCTCCGGTGTGATGTGTGAGTAGTCTACCCCTGGACTATGGGTCCATAGCAGTAGCTAGATGGTTGTCTTCTCCCCATTGTGCTATCATTGTCGGATCTTGTGAGCTGCCTAACATGATCAAGATCATCTATCTGTAATTCTATATGTTGCGTTTGTTGGGATCCGATGAATAGAGAATACTTGTTATGTTGATTATCAAAGTTATGCTATGTGTTGTTTATGATCTTGCATGCTCTCCGTTACTAGTAGATGCTCTGGCCAAGTAGATGCTTGTAACTCCAAGAGGGAGTACTTATGCTCGATAGTGGGTTCATGCCTGCATTGACACCGGGACGATGTGAGAAAGTTCTAAGGTTGTGTTGTGCTGTTGCCACTAGGGATAAAACATTAGTGCTATGTTCAAGGATGTAGTCACTAGTTACATTACGCACCATACTTAATGCAATTGTGCATTGTTAGCAACTTAATACCGGAAGGGGTTCGGATGATAACCCGAAGGTGGACTTTTTAGGCATAGATGCAGTTGGATGGCGGTCTATGTACTTTGTCGTAATGCCCAATTAAATCTCACTATACTCATCATGATATGTATGTGCATTGTCATGCTCTCTTTATTTGTCAATTGCCCAACTGTAATTTGTTCACCCAACATGCTGTTCGTCTTATGGGAGAGACACCTCTAGTGAACTGTGGACCCCGGTCCAATTCTCTTTACAGAAATACAATCTACTGCAATCATCGTTCTACTGTTTTCTGCAAACAATCATCTTCCACACAATACGGTTAATCCTTTGTTACAGCAAGCCGGTGAGATTGACAACCTCACTGTTTCGTTGGGGCAAAGTACTTTGGTTGTGTTGTGCAGGTTCCACGTTGGCGCCGGAATCCCTGGTGTTGCGCCGCACTACATCCCGCCGCCATCAACCTTCAACGTGCTTCTTGGCTCCTCCTGGTTCGATAAACCTTGGTTTCTTTCTGAGGGAAAACTTGCTGCTGTGCGCATCATACCTTCCTCTTGGGGTTGCCCAACGAACGTGTGAAATACACGCCATCAAACTCTTTTTCTGGCGCCGTTGCCGGGGAGATCAAGACACGCTGCAAGGGGAGTCTCCACTTCTCAATCTCTTTACTTTGTTTTTGTCTTGCTTAGTTTTATTTACTACTTTGTTTGCTGCACTAAATCAAAATACAAAAAAATTAGTTGCTAGTTTTACTTTACTTGTTATCTTGTTTGCTATATCAAAAACACAAAAAAATTAGTTTACTTGCATTTACTTTATCTAGTTTGCTTTATTTACTGTTGCTAAAATGGCCAACGTTGAAAATACTAAGTTGTGTGACTTCACAACCACAAATAATAATGATTTCTTATGCACACCTATTGCTCCACCTGCTACTACAGCAGAATTCTTTGAAATTAAACCTGCTTTACTGAATCTTGTTATGCGAGAGCAATTTTCTGGTGTTAGTTCTGATGATGCTGCTGCCCATCTTAATAATTTTGTTGAATTATGTGAAATGCAAAAGTATAAGGATGTAGATGGTGATATTATTAAACTAAAATTGTTCCCTTTCTCATTAAGAGGAAGAGCTAAAGATTGGTTGCTATCTCTGCCTAAGAATAGTATTGATTCATGGACTAAATGCAAGGATGCTTTTATTGGTAGATATTATCCCCCTGCTAAAATTATATCTTTGAGGAGTAGCATAATGAATTTTAAACAATTAGATACTGAACATGTTGCTCAAGCTTGGGAAAGAATGAAATCTTTGGTTAAAAATTGCCCAACCCATGGACTGACTACTTGGATGATCATCCAAACCTTCTATGCAGGACTAAATTTTTCTTCACGGAATTTATTGGATTCAGCTGCTGGAGGTACCTTTATGTCCATCACTCTTGGTGAAGCAACAAAGCTTCTTGATAATATGATGATCAACTACTCTGAATGGCACACGGAAAGAGCTCCACAAGGTAAGAAGGTAAATTCTGTCGAAGAAACCTCTTCCTTGAGTGATAAGATTGATGCTATTATGTCTATGCTTGTGAATGATAGGACTAATATTGATCCTAATAATGTTCCATTAGCTTCATTGGTTGCACAAGAAGAACATGTTGAGGTAAACTTCATTAAAAATAATAATTTCAACAACAATGCTTACCGGAATAATTCTAGTAACAACTATAGGCCATATCCTTACAATAATGGCAACGGCTATGGTAATTCTTATGGGAATTCTTACAACAATAATAGGAGTTCACCCCCTGGACTTGAAGCCATGCTTAAAGAATTTATTAGTACACAAACTGCTTTTAACAAATCTGTTGAAGAAAAGCTTGGGAAAATTGATATACTTGCTTCTAAAGTCGATAGTCTTGCTGCTGATGTTGATCTTTTGAAATCAAAAGTTTTGCCTAATGAGAATCATCATAATAAAATTACTACTACAGCAAATGCCATTCAAGTTAGAATTAATGAGAATATAAGATTAATGGCTGAACTGCGTGCTAGGTGGGATAGAGAAGAAAATGAAAAACTAGCTAAAGAAAAGAATATAGCTAAAGTTTGGACTATTACCACCACTAGTAATGCTAATGCTACACATGTTGCTGCACCTCCTACTCATACTAATAAAAGAATTGGTGTTAGCAATGTTTCCACTTCTACTGCTAAAACTGCTGAAACTGCCTGTGATAAAGCTGCTGAAATTTTTTCTAACATTGGGGATGATGATCCCATTGCTTTAGATTATAATGGTTTGAATTTTGATGATTGCCACATCTCTGAAGTTATAAAGTTCTTGCAAAAACTTGCTAAAAGTCCTAATGCTAGTGCTATAAATTTGGCTTTCACGCATCATATTACAAATGCTCTCATAAAAGCTAGAGAAGAGAAACTAGAGCGTGAAGCCTCTATTCCTAAAAAGCTAGAGGATGGTTGGGAGCCCATCATTAAGATGAAGGTTAAAGATTTTGATTGTAATGCTTTATGTGATCTTGGTGCAAGTATTTCTGTTATGCCTAAGAAAATTTATAATATGCTTGACTTGCCACCGCTGAAAAATTGTTATTTGGATGTTAATCTTGCTGATCATTCTACAAAGAAACCTTTGGGTAAAGTTGATAATGTTCGCATTACCGCTAACAATAACCTTGTTCCCGTTGATTTTGTTGTCTTGGATATTGAATGCAATGCATCTTGTCCCATTATATTGGGAAGACCTTTTCTTCGAACTGTTGGTGCTATTATTGATATGAAGGAAGGTAATATAAAATATCAATTTCCTCTCAAGAAAGGTATGGAACACTTCCCTAGAAAGAGAATGAAGGTACCTTTTGATTCTATTATGAGAACAAATTATGATGTTGACACTTCATCTCTTGATAATACTTGATATACACTTTCTGCGCCTAGCTGAAAGGCGTTAAAGAAAAGCGCTTATGGGAGACAACCCATGTTTTTACCTACAGTACTTTGTTTTTATTTTGTGTCTTGGAAGTTGTTTACTACTGTAGCAACCTCTCCTTATCTTAGTTTTGTGTTTTGTTGTGCCAAGTTAAGCCGTTGATAGAAAAGTAAGTACTAGATTTGGATTACTGCACAGTTCCAGATTTCTTTGCTGTCACGAATCTGGGTCCACCTCCCTGTAGGTAACTCAGAAAATTATGCCAATTTACGTGTGTGATCCTCAGATATGTACGCAACTTTCATTCAATTTGAGCATTTTCATCTGAGCAAGTCTGGTGCCATTTTAAAATTCGTCAATACGAACTGTTCTGTTTTGACAGATTCTGCCTTTTATTTCGCATTGCCTCTTTCGCTATGTTGGATGAATTTCTTTGATCCATTAATGTCCAGTAGCATTATGCAATGTCCAGAAGTGTTAAGAATGATTGTGTCACCTCTGAATATGTCAATTTATATTGTGCACTAACCCTCTAATGAGTTGTTTCGAGTTTGGTGTGGAGGAAGTTTTCAAGGATCAAGAGAGGAGTATGATGCAACATGATCAAGGAGAGTGAAAGCTCTAAGCTTGGGGATGCCCCGGTGGTTCACCCCTGCATATATCAAGAAGACTCAAGCGTCTAAGCTTGGGGATGCCCAAGGCATCCCCTTCTTCATCGACAACATTATCAGGTTCCTCCCCTGAAACTATATTTTTATTCCATCACATCTTATGTGCTTTTTCTTGGAGCGTCGGTTTGTTTTTGTTTTTGTTTTGTTTGAATAAAATGGATCCTAGCATTCACTTTATGGGAGAGAGACACGCTCCGCTGTAGCATATGGACAAGTATGTCCTTGGTTTCTACTCATAGTATTCATGGCGAAGTTTCTTCTTCGTTAAATTGTTATATGGTTGGAATTGGAAAATGATACATGTAGTAATTGCTATAAATGTCTTGGGTAATGTGATACTTGGCAATTGTTGTGCTCATGTTTAAGCTCTTGCATCATATGCTTTGCACCCATTAATGAAGAAATACATAGAGCATGCTAAAATTTGGTTTGCATATTTGGTTTCTCTAAGATCTAGATAATTTCTAGTATTGAGTTTGAACAACAAGGAAGACGGTGTAGAGTCTTATAATGTTTTCAATATGTCTTTTATGTGAGTTTTGCTGCACCGGTTCTTCCTTGTGTTTGTTTCAAATAAGCCTTGCTAGCCTAAACCTTGTATCGAGAGGGAATACTTCTCATGCATCCAAAATACTTGAGCCAACCACTATGCCATTTGTGTCCACCATACCTACCTATACTACATGGTATTTTTCCGCCATTCCAAAGTAAATTGCTTGAGTGCTACCTTTAAAATTCCATCATTCACCTTTGCAATATATAGCTCATGGGACAAATAGCTTAAAAAACTATTGTGGTATTGAATATGTAATTATGCACTTTATCTCTTATTAAGTTGCTTGTTGTGCGATAACCATGTTTACTGGGGACGCCATCAACTATTCATTGTTGAATTTCATGTGAGTTGCTATGCATGTTCGTCTTGTCTGAAGTAAGAGAGATCTACCACCATAGGGTTAAGCATGCATATGTTAGAGAAGAACATTGGGCCGCTAACCGAAGCCATGTTCCATGGTGGAAGTTTCAGTTTTGGACAATAATCCTCAAATCTCAAATGAGAAAATTATTAATTGTTGTTATATGCTTATGCATAAAAGAGGAGTCCATTATCTGTTGTCTATGTTGTCCCGGTATGGATGTCTAAGTTGAAGAATAATCAATAGCGAGAAATCCAATGCGAGCTTTCTCCTTAGACCTTTGTACAGGCGGCATAGAGGTACCCCTTTGTGACACTTGGTAAAAACAATGCATTGTGATGATCCGGTAGTCCAAGCTAATTAGGACAAGGTGCGGGCACTATTAGTACGCTATGCATGAGGCTTGCAACTTATAAGATATAATTTACATGATGCATATGCTTTATTACTACCGTTGACAAAATTGTTTCATGTTTTCAAAATCAAAGCTCTAGCACAAATATAGCAATCGATGCTTTTCCTCTATGGAGGACCATTCTTTTACTTTCAATGTTGAGTCAGTTCACCTATCTCTCTCCACCTCAAGAAGCAAACACTTGTGTGAACTGTGCATTGATTCCTACATACTTGCTTATTGCACTTATTATATTACTCTATGTTGACAATATCCATGAGATATACATGTTACAAGTTGAAAGCAACCGCTGAAACTTAATCTTCTTTTGTGTTGCTTCAATACCTTTACTTTGAATTATTGCTTTATGAGTTAACTCTTATGCAAGACTTGCGATGCTTGTCTTGAAGTACTATTCATGAAAAGTCTTTGCTATATGATTCACTTGTTTACTCATGTCATATACATTGTTTCGATCGCTGCATTCACTACATATGCTTTACAAATAGTATGATCAAGATTATGATGGCATGTCACTCCAGAAATTATCTGTGTTATCGTTTTACCTGCTCGGGACGAGCAGAACTAAGCTTGGGGATGCTGATACGTCTCCGACGTATCGATAATTTCTTATGTTCCATGCCACATTATTGATGTTATCTACATGTTTTATGCACACTTTATGTCATATTCGTGCATTTTACGGAACTAACCTATTAACAAGATGCCGAAGTGCCGATTCTTTGTTTTATGCTGTTTTTGGTTTCAGAAATCCTAGTAAGGAAATATTCTCGGAATTGACGAAATCAAAGCCCAGGGGCCTATTTTCTCACGAAGCTTCCAGGAAGTCCGAAGGAGAGACGAAGAGGGGCCACAGGGGAGCCGGACCATAGGGCGGCGCGGCCCCCCCTTGGCCGCGCCGGCTCGTGGTGTGGGGCCCCGTGCCGCCTCTTGACCTGCCCTTCCGCCTATAAAAAGTCTCCGTGACGAAACCCCCGCACCGAGAGCCACGATACGGAAAACCTTCCAGAGACGCCGACGCCGCCGATCCCATCTCGGGGGATCCAGGAGATCGTCTCCGGCACCCTGCCGGAGAGGGGAATCATCTCCCGGAGGACTCTACGCCGCCATGGTCGCCTCCGGTGTGATGTGTGAGTAGTCTACCCCTGGACTATGGGTCCATAGCAGTAGCTAGATGGTTGTCTTCTCCCCATTGTGCTATCATTGTCGGATCTTGTGAGCTGCCTAACATGATCAAGATCATCTATCTGTAATTCTATATGTTGCGTTTGTTGGGATCCGATGAATAGAGAATACTTGTTATGTTGATTATCAAAGTTATGCTATGTGTTGTTTATGATCTTGCATGCTCTCCGTTACTAGTAGATGCTCTGGCCAAGTAGATGCTTGTAACTCCAAGAGGGAGTACTTATGCTCGATAGTGGGTTCATGCCTGCATTGACACAGGGACAGATGACAGAAAGTTCTAAGGTTGTGTTGTGCTGTTGCCACTAGGGATAAAACATTAGTGCTATGTTCAAGGATGTAGTCACTAGTTACATTACGCACCATACTTAATGCAATTGTCTGTTGTTAGCAACTTAATACTGGAAGGGGTTCGGATGATAACCTGAAGGTGGACTTTTTAGGCATAGATGCAGTTGGATGGCGGTCTATGTACTTTGTCGTAATGCCCAATTAAATCTCACTATACTCATCATGATATGTATGTGCATTGTCATGCTCTCTTTATTTGTCAATTGCCCAACTGTAATTTGTTCACCCAACATGCTGTTCGTCTTATGGGAGAGACACCTCTAGTGAACTGTGGACCCCGGTCCAATTCTCTTTACTGAAATACAATCTACTGCAATACTGTTCTACTATTTTCTGCAAACAATCATCTTCCACACAATACGGTTAATCCTTTGTTACAGCAAGCCGGTGAGATTGACAACCTCACTGTTTCGTTGGGGCAAAGTACTTTGGTTGTGTTGTGCAGGTTCCACGTTGGCGCCGGAATCCCTGGTGTTGCGCCGCACTACATCCCGCCGCCATCAACCTTCAACGTGCTTCTTGGCTCCTCCTGGTTCGATAAACCTTGGTTTCTTTCTGAGGGAAAACTTGCTGCTGTGCGCATCATACCTTCCTCTTGGGGTTGCCCAACGAACGTGTGAAATACACGCCATCAGTTAGCAACAAAAAAAAAGCTAGTATGGCTAGCCACCAAATTGTGGCTTAAAATATTAAAGCCAAACTTTGTCAAAACTTTGTAAAAAAAAGTTGAGTCTATGACAAATGGACCATATATACATGCAATGAAGTGTGATAAGCCAAATTGTGGCAAAAACCAAACACATGCCAAATAAACTATATGCATGGCTGCCAAATTTTGGCTTCTTGACAAATTGTGGCTAGGAACCAAACATGCCCTTGCTGGCCAAAGGGGTCCAAATATGTGTTTTGTTTATTCGCTATCATGTGCAGTGTGTGCACAATACCACAAATCAAAATTTCACGGGTAGGCCAAACATGCATGCATGGTAGGCGAATCGCCATTTCGAAGGCTAATTTGTCAAACTAGCTTACTATGAAACCATCATTTGTACTCCAATTAATTAAGTTCGGATATGAATGGTGGTCATCAACCAAACTAATAAGAATTCAAAATTTGGGATGATATAGGGATGTGCCCTATTGTTGTGGAATCAGAAAACATTAATTAGCCAACGAAAATGTGGGTTGCATCCAAGTATAGTAACTCACAAAGTCGATTGCCAAGAAGTTTTTGCCTAAATTTGAAAAAAAGCCAAAAATGAGGTTCAAACTTATTGAAATCAGCAAGCAAGGCAATCACGAAGTCACCAATTACTACTTTTATCTAGGAAAAATAACAAACATGATGGCATGCAAATATTCTTGAGAAGCAGAATCATTCTGTAAATATATTTTTTTGGAACCATGCATGTTGGACATTGATTCTCTTCTTGCCACATGGGTGAGCTAGCTTGGTTACCGCAAGAACCATGCATGGCGAACTTTCGAATCATGACCCCTTTTTTAAGAGATCAATGAAAAACTTCTTATTTTCGACTATACTTTGCCAAATACAGTTTTTTTGGTTTTCCACATAAAGTCTTTTCATTTTTATTGGCCGAATTAAGGGGGGCAAAATTAAAAGGATGTATTTGTGAAGTGGCTACCGCGTGTATTGCGCACACTACCACCTATACAATTTTCACAAGCGGGTGACATGGTTGGATGGCCATGCATTTCCATGGTTTGTTGGATTATCTCATCATGTAGTATATAATAAATTTATTTTGTAAATATTTTTCAATTCAAGTATTAACGATGGTTATATTACAACTCAAATAAATTGGGAAAATACTGGGATTCGCCTCCCTATAATCAATCTTGCCCGTCCATTTCCTATCACCTGACTATAGGGAGTACTAGATTTAAATGGCGGTTGGAGTTAATTCCTCAACCTCATCGCAGTATTATTCCCATCTGTCCCCACTAAACAACCCCTGGCGGTTCGTTCTCCCCTGCATTTTGGCAAGTTCCAAAAAAACCCATTGTTTGCAGTTGCTCTCCCTCCCCCCCCCCTCAATCCCTCCGATCAGTTCGACGTGCTTCAGCGCTGCCATGGCCGACGGCGGCCTGTTTACGCTGAAGAGGAGCGTCGTTCCCCATGGGACGACCAAGGTGAACGTGGTCTACACGAATGACCCTTCCGTTCTCGAGCACACCCTCAAGATGTACGAACAAAAGCTACTAGAGGACAGGCCCAGGTTCGTCGGCCTCGACCTAGAATACACTGCGGACCAAGTAAGTACCGCCGTCGTTCAGTTGGCCATGGACGACCACGTCCTGGTGTACCATTTCTGCAGGTATGTTCTTCACATGCCTTCCTTTATCCTTTTGTTTTTTAATATAGAAACTCTTCCTTTATCTTGGATATGCTTTTTTATTTCGAAATAGACTAGGTTCTAACTTGTATGAAAACATGAACAAACTAACTTGTATGAAAAATGTGGTCTGGAACGTAATATCCAACATACTTGTATAATTTTTTTGGATTGACCACGATATCTAGTTTCATGATTTTGGTACTCAAAATTTGCACAAATTTCATGTACTCATACTCACCGATAATCGGCATGGATGTCAAGATATTAACATATAGTAACTGAATCTTAACTTGACACTTAAATAATTAGATCATATAGTCGCAACAATAATTCATGTTATTTTGATGTGTATCAGCGATGCAAAATCATTGTTTCACCGCAACAAGTATACAGTTCTTGGAAGAAAAATATGTGTACTATTTCAGCATATACGATCTTACAAGATTGATTTGTGTTAACATGCAGGAGTCCTGATAATCTGGCACTGCAAGAATTCCTTCAACATAAAGGAATTTGTTTCACAACTGTTGACATCAGGGGTGACTCTAGCAGGTTTGCTAGAGATGGCATTAAAATTCCTAAACATAATTGGATTGACATTCAGGATATGATCAATTTCAATGGTCCTGGCAATAGGACTGGCATGGGTGATTTGGCAGCCGCCATCATTGACCCATCTTACAAAGACATGAAGACCAAGTTCCCTACTAGCAGCCACGATCAGGGAGTGCATGCCATTGCCTGAAGTAAACTTGAGGTATGCTGCGATTGATGGGTATGTCAGTTTGAGTTGTACAGGCGACTCAAAAAAATCAATGATGGGCAGCGTCAAGCACAACCAATTCCAAGGGAAGTGGTTTGCCCGGATTGCAAGGAAGCGGCTAGGTTGGCCACTCTTCCCCCTGCTGGCGCGACGAGAAGAAGCGGTGTGTCGGGACAACCTCTGGGAATTTGTATCTTATTGCTTTAGGCACAACATACCATTTGATCCGAAGAATATGCCACCATGGATAAAGGACCCGTGCGAGCCTACTTCGGGGTCTCCGTGGGATGGCGGTTCACATGGTGAGCAAGCTAGGGCAACGGCTGGATGTGGTGAGCTAGCAAGGGCAGGGCTCGTATCTGGTTGGGAAGCTCCAACAAGGATTCCCGACACACGAAGTGCGAACGAGTGCAGAACTTGGACTGCCAACCCATGGGAGGCAGGTACAAGCGGCACCGGCAAGCGCATCAAGAGGGATGATGATAATTGGTGAACTAGGCTGGCGTTATATGTTTCCAAGATTGTACATAAGTTTAGAATTATGAACTGGTAGTATTGTTTAGGTGATGTAATTACTTTTGCAACAATGTGTATGAGGTTTCAGAACCACGCATCCTTATTTAAACATGTTTAAAACATGAAAATGAAAAGGTAAGCATGCATCCTTCTTAGTCACTCCAAAATGAAGCTTTTCGGAAGGTATTTGAAATTTCCATGTTTGAAACCCAAAACGACTTCTCTTCGTGATTGACTTCATAAGACAAAGTTCAGGCTTAGGGGTAGATACATGATTTTTCTGGTTTGAATATGACTAGACCTTGTTTATCAACTTGAGTGCTTACTATATGACATAAGAAGGCTATGTGCTTTGGTTTTTCTTTTTTTTTGAAATTTTATGCCCATTTGAATCTTGGTCAAATCCTAGGTACGGTTTGACCAAGATTTGAACAAGTTTAAAATATGAAAATAAAATGTAAGCCCGGTCTGGATCCTTCTTAGTCACTCTGAAATGAAGCTTTTGGGAGGTTTTTGAAATTTCCATGTTTGAAACCCAAAACCACTTCTCTTCATGCTTGACTTCGTAAGATAGAGTTTAGGGTTAGGGGTAGATACGTACATGATTTTTCTAACTATTTTTATGCCCATTTGAATCTTGGTCAAATCATAGGTTTGACCAAGATTTAAACATGTTTAAAATATGAAAATGAAAAGTTAAGCCTGCATCCTTCTTAGTCACTCCAAAATGAAGTTTTTGGGAAGGTTTTTGAAATTTCCATGTTTGAAACCCAAAAACGACTTCTCTTCGTGCTTGACTTCATAAGACAAAGTTTAGGGTTAGGGGTAGATACATGATTTTTCTGGTTTGAATATGTCTAGACCTTGTTTATCAACTTGAGTGCTTATTATATGACATAAAAAGGCTATGTGCTTTGGTTTTTCATTTTTTTATACCCATTTGAATCTTGGTCAAATCCTAGGTTTGACCAAGATTTGAACAAGTTTAAAACATAAAAATAAAAGGTAAGCTCGACCTGGATCCTTCTTAGTCACTCTAAAATGAAGCTTTTGGGGGGTTCTTGAAATTTCCATGTTTGAAACCCAAAACCACGTCTCTTCATGCTTGACTTCATAAGACAGAGTTTAGGGTTAGGGTAGATACATGATTTGTCTGGTTTGAATATGTCTTGACCTTGTTTATCAACTTGAATGCTTAATATATGACATAAGAATACTATGTGCTTTGGTTTTCATTTTTTGATTTTTTCTGAATTTTTATGCCCATTTGATCTTGGTGAAATCCTAGGTTTAACCAAGGTTTAAACAAGTTTAAAACATGAAAATGAAAAGGTAAGCCTGCATCCTTCTTAGTCACTCCAAAATGAGGCTTTTGGGAAGGTTTTTGTAATTTCCATGTTTGAAACCCAAAACGACTTCTCTTCGTGCTTGACTTCATAAGACAAAGTTTAGGGTTAGGGGTAGATACAAGATTTTTCTGGTTTGAATATCTCTAGACCTTGTTTACCAACTTGAGTGCTTACTATATATGACATAAGAAGGCTATGTGCTTTGGTTTTTCAGTTTTTTTGAATTTTTATACCCATTTGAATCTTGATCAAATCCTAGGTACGGTTTGACCAAGATTTGAACATGTTTAAAACATGAAAATAAAAGGTAAGCATGGATCCTTCTTAGTAACTCTAAAATGAAGCTTTTGGGAGGTTTTTGAAATTTCCATGTTTGAAACCCAAAACCACTTCTCTTCATGCTTGATCGACTTCATAAGACAGAATTTAGGGTTAGTGGGTAGATACATGATTTGTCTGGTTTGAATATGTTTAGACCTTGTTTATCAAATTGAATGCTTACTATATGACATAAGAATACTATGTGCTTTAGTTTTCATTTTTTTGATTTTTTTTGATTTTTTTGCCCATTTGATCTTGGTCAAATCCTAGGTTTAACCAAGATTTAAACAAGTTTAAGACATGAAAATGAAAAGGTAAGCCTGCATCCTTCTTAGTCACTCCAAAATGAAGCTTTTCGGAAGGTTTTTGAAATTTCCATGTTTGAAACCCAAAACCACTTCTCTTCATGCTTTACTTCATAAGACAGAGTTTAGGGTTAGGGGTAATATACGTGATTTGTCTAGTTTGAATATGTCTAGACCTTGTTTTATCAACTTGAATTCTTACTATATGACATAAAAAAAACTATGTGGTTTGGTTTGATAGTTCATTGTTCATAATTCATAGTTGATCATACATACGGATCATACATACAGAATTGCGCGATCCTTATCGCGACTTCTAACCTATCTAGTCGTCGAGGAAGATGATGGTCGCGTTCTCCTCCGCATCCCGCGCCTCCTTCTCCTTCACGGCGGCGATGGCCGCCGCCTTGTCTTCTTCCTCCGCCCTCTTCTTGTCGGCATCGTCCTTGAGGGACGCGGCCAGCGCCTTCAAGAAGAGGGGGTCTTCCTTCCTCCGCCTCCTCCGCCTCCTCGCCGGGTGGCGGCGCGAATCCGCCGCTGGTGCTCGCCTCCCACGCTGCCTTCGACCGGCGGTTCCTCTCCCGGTTGGCGCGCCATTTGTTGAAGACGGGGCCGCTCATCGGTTTGAGCGGCGGATCCGCCTTGTACCAGAGCCCGCCCGGGGCGAACTCGCGGAGCGACGACGGCATGTACAGGGAGCCTCTGTACCTGCACGCTGCGCGCCGACTCCCGGCGGCGGACTGCTTGCACTGGAGCCGCCACGCCTCCTCGAGCGTGTCCGGCGCGCGGGATCGCTTCGATCCGCTCTCAGGGCGACGCGGAACTGGTACGGCGTGAATACATGGCGAGCGGCGAAGAATCACCACCCTGCAATCAAGGCCAAGCACGCAGCATATGGCCTCTTCCTTACGTCTTTTGACTGGTTTGTTGCCGGTCAACGCCCCTGTCTTGCCCCGATGCTCCTGGTCCTGTTTAAAGTTCAGCATTAAACTCTACTATACAACTGTCGTGGTCTTGTGATGTACAGTACTAGTACTCTTTTGTAGCATTTGTGATGTAGTAGTACTATACTTTTTTTGAACTGATATAGTACTATCTAAGAAAAGTACTCCCTCCGATTCACATTCTTTTTAGCACCAAGAAATATGGATCGGAGCGAGGGAGTAAATTGGCATCTCGTGCATGAAGCTTGACAGATTGATCGGGTTGGCTAGAACGGCTAAACAATGCTGCTCATTAGGCAAATGCATGCCATGTACGATAGTATACATCTAGTAAAGAAGTCTATACTGACATAAAAAAAGACTACATTGGGGCTGAGAGTCAATTGGGGCATCTACAATACAGAAAATCTTGCTCGTAGTTGATTTTGGCTAAGAGGGTTTTGTGCCCATACTTATCTTGGTCAAATCCTAGGTTTGACAATGATTTAAACAAGTTTAAAATATGAAAATGAAAAGGTAAGCATGGATACTTCTTAGTCACTCTAAAATGAAGCTTTTGGGAGGTTTTTGATATTTCCATGTTTGAAACCAAGAACCACTTCTCTTCATGCTTGGCTTCATAAGATAAAGTTTAGGGGTTAGGGGGTAGATACATGATTTGTTTGGTTTGAATATGTCTAGACCTTGTTTATCAGCTTGAATGCTTACTATATGACATAAGAAGACTATGTACTTTGGTTTTTCATTTTTTTGTTTTTTTAATTTTATGCCCATTTGAATCTTGGTCAAATACACTAGCTATGACCAAGATGTAAACAAGTTTAAAACATGAAAATGAAAAGGTAAGCATGGATCCTTCTTAGTCACTCTAAAATGAAGCTTTTGGGGGGTTCTTGAAATTTCCAAGTTTGAAACCCAAAACCACTTCTCTTCATGCTTGACTACATAAGACAGAGTTTAGGGTTAGGGGTAGATACATGATTTTTCTTGTTTGAATATATCTAGACCTTGTTTGTCAACTTTAATGCTAACTATATGACATAAGAAAACTATGTGCTTTGGTTTTTAATTTTTCTGATTTTTTTATTTTGATGCACATTTGAATCTTTGTCAAATCCTAGGTTTGACCAAGATTTAAACAAGTATAAAACATGAAAATGAAAAGGGGAAGCCTGTATCCTTCTTAGTCACTCTAAAATGAAGTTTTTGGGATGTTCTTGAAATTTTCATGTTTGAAACCCAAAACCACTTCTCTTCATGCTTGACTTCATAAGATATAGTTTAGGGGCTAGGGGATAGATACATGATTTGCCTAGGTTTGAATATGCATGTCCAAACCTTGTTTATCAACTTGAATGCTTAGTATATGACATAAGAAGACTATATGCTTTTGCTTTTCATTTTTCTGGTTATTTTTAAATTGTATGCCCATTTGAATCTTTTGGTCAAATCCTTGGTTTAATTTGACACGGATTTAAACAAGTTTAAAATATGAAAATGAAAAGGTGGTAAGCAGGCATGGATCCTTCTTATATATATTAGTCACTCTAAAATGAAGCTTTTGGGAGGTTTTTGAAATTTCCATGTTTGAAACCCAAAACCACTTCTCTTCATGTTGTTGACTTCATAAGATAGAGTTTAGGGGTTAGGGGTATAGATACATGATTTGTCTTGTTTGAATATGTGTCTAGACCTTGTTTATCAACTTTAATGCTTACTATATGACATAAGAACACTATGTGCTTTAATTTGGTTTCTAATTTTTATAAATTTTTTTGAATTTTGATGCACATTTTGAATCTTGGTCAAATCCTAGGTTTGACCGAGATTTGAACAAGTTTAAAACAAGAAAATAAAAGGTAAGCCCGCCAGACTGGATCCTTCTTAGTCACTCTATAATGAAGCTTTTAGGGGGGTTGTTGAAAATGTAAGCATGTATCCTTCTTAGTACGTCACACCACAATGAAGCTTTTGGGAGGGTTTTGAAATGTCCATGTTTGAAACCCAAAACGACTTCTCTTCGTGCTTGACTTCATAATTAAGACAAAGTTTAGGGTTAGGGGTAGATACATGATTTTTCTGGTTTGAATATGTCTAGACTTTGTTTATCAACTTGAGTGCTTACTATATGGCATATATAAGAAGCTAGGCTATGTGCTTTGGTTTTTCATTTTTTTTTGAATTTTTATGCCCATTTGAATCTTGGTCAAATCCTAGGTACGTACGGTTTGACCAAGATTTGAACATGTTTAAAACATGAAAATAAAAGGTAAGCATGGATCCTTCTTAGTCACTCTAAAATGAAGCTTTTGGGAGGTTTTTGAAATTTCCATGTTTGAAACCCAAAACCACTTCTCTTCATGCTTGGCTTCGTAAGATAGAGTTTAGGGTTTGGGGTAGATACGTACATGATTTTTCTAAGTATTTTTACGCCCATTTGAATCTTCGTCAAATCCTAAGTTTGACCAAGATTTGAACAAGTTTAAAACATGAAAATGAAAAGGGTAAGCCTGGATCCTTGTTTAGGGTTAGGGGGTAGATACATGATTTTTGTGGTTTGAATATGCCAGACCTTGTTTATCACCTTGAATGCTTACTATATGACATAGGAAGACGGCGTGCTTTTGTTTTTTCTTTTTTTTTGATTTTTTTTGAATTTTTATGCCCATTTGAATCTTGGTCAAGTCATAGGTTTGACCAAGATTTAAACATGTTTAAAACATGAAAATGAAAAAGTAACCCTGGATCCTTCTTAGTCACTCCAAAATGTACCAATTGATAAATGAGTTAACTTGGCTTCATGGAAAAAATAATGTCATGTAAATGATTTAACTTGGCTTTCGTACCCTTGAATCCATAGGAAACTTTGTATAAATGTAGTAGTATAATAATCAACCGAGTTTTTACATCAACAGGTCTGTCACTTACGTGTGGTGCCCATGCGTGAGGTCCCACACTATAGTGAGCACAAGTCACGTGCAATAGGTACGCAAACTCCCAGCCATTTTCTTTGTCAAGAGAAGACGCATCAGGATGCGTATCGGAAGTATGTGGGTCCTTCTGGATCCTTCGGTTGTCCCTCTCACAAAAAAAAACAAATCTCTCTCATTCTCGGCCTCGCTCGACTTGCTCGCTCGCTCGCTCGCTCCTGCTCACTGACAAACCCTGCACAAAAGTCAACATCATCACACGAAAAAGGGGAGACACCATAATTCTCTCCCTTCTTCTCTCCTTCCGAGTGATCCCTCTTCCTCCGAGTTTCACTCGACGGGCAAACACACATGTGCTGCATAGTAATAATAAAAAAGTAGAAAAATCGACCTACGAATCTATGATTAAATATGTTAAACTAGGGTTTTGCCCACTACTACAGATCAAGTTCAAAAATATCCAACTACTACTTCGATTTTGGGCTACTAATATAAAACTAAAATAAGTTGAACTAATATTCCTCTAAAAAATCATTTTGGTATGCATTGTTTGATACTTTTCATAGCTATAGTGCATCACAAATTTATGATTTCATGCTTTGCTTTGCCAATTTCGATTTTTTCTAACCACCTTCTCTTTGATTTCAAATTTAGGTCAAACTATCGATGCCTACTATGTGTTCTACTTGAATTGGATGCAGCGTGTGCACATGTTTTGCCATTGTTTTGGGCTTCCACACATCTTTGGGGCATCCTAGTATTTAAGTTACCTTGTTTTTTTGAATTGTAATTCATACCCTTCCTCCCAATTTTTATGCCCATTTGAATCTTGGTCAAATCCTAAGTTTGACCAAGATTTGAACAAGTTTAAAACATGAAAATGAAAAGGTAAGCCTGAATCCTTCTTAGTCACTCTAAAATGAGAAGCTTTTGGGAGTTTTTTGAAATTTCCATGTTTGAAACCCAAAACCACTTCTCTTCATGCTTGACTTCATAAGACAGAGTTAATTTAGGGTTAGGGGGTAGATACATGATTTGTCTAGTTTGTTGTTTAGACCTTGTTTATCAACTTGAATGCTTACTATATGACATAATAATACTATGTGCTTTGGTTTTCATTTTTTTTGATTTTTTCTGAATTTTTATGCCCATTTGATCTTGGTGAAATCCTAGGCTTAACCAATATTTAAACAAGTTTAAAACATGAAAATGAAAAGGTAAGCCTGTATCCTTCTTAATTAGTCACTCCAAAATGAAGCTTTTGGGAAGGTTTTTGAAATTTCCATGTTTGAAATCCAAAACGACTTCTCTTCGTGCTTGACTTCATAAGACAAAGTTTAGGGCTAGGGGTAGAAACATGATTTTTCTGGTTTGAATATGTCTAGACCTTGTTTATGAACTTGAGTGCTTACGTACTATATGACATAAGAAGGCTATATGCTTTGGTTTTTCATTTTTTTTGAAATTTTATGCCCATTTTTGAATCTTGATCAAATCCTAGGTACGGTTTGACCAAGATTTGAACAATTTTAAAACATGAAAATAAAAGGCAAGCCCGACCTGGATCCTTTAGTCACTCTAAAATGAAGCTTTTGGGGGGTTCTTGAAATTTCCAAGTTTGAAACCCAAAACCACTTCTCTTCATGCTTGACTACATAAGACAGAGTTTAGGGTTAGGGGTAGATACATGATTTTTCTTGTTTGAATATATCTAGACCTTGTTTATATCAACTTTAATGCTAACTATATGACATAAGAAAACTATGTGCTTTGGTTTTTAATTTTTCTGATTTTTTATTTTGATGCACATTTGAATCTTTGTCAAATCCTAGGTTTGACCAAGATTTAAACAAGTATAAAACATGAAAATGAAAAGGGGAAGCCTGTATCCTTCTTAGTCACTCTAAAATGAAGTTTTTGGGATGTTCTTGAAATTTTCATGTTTGAAACCCAAAACCACTTCTCTTCATGCTTGACTTCATAAGATATAGTTTAGGGGCTAGGGGATAGATACATGATTTGCCTAGGTTTGAATATGCATGTCCAAACCTTGTTTATCAACTTGAATGCTTAGTATATGACATAAGAAGACTATATGCTTTTGTTTTTCATTTTTCTGATTTTTTTAAATTTTATGCCCATTTGAATCTTTTGGTAAAATCCTTGGTTTAATTTGACACGGATTTAAACAAGTTTAAAATATGAAAATGAAAAGGTGGTAAGCAGGCATGGATCCTTCTTATATATATTAGTCACTCTAAAATGAAGCTTTTGGGAGGTTTTTGAAATTTCCATGTTTGAAACCCAAAACCACTTCTCTTCATGTTGTTGACTTCATAAGATAGAGTTTAGGGGTTAGGGGTATAGATACGTGATTTGTCTTGTTTGAATATGTGTCTAGACCTTGTTTATCAACTTTAATGCTTACTATATGACATAAGAACACTATGTGCTTTAATTTGGTTTTTAATTTTTATAATTTTTTTTGAATTTTGATGCACATTTTGAATCTTGGTCAAATCCTAGGTTTGACCGAGATTTGAACAAGTTTAAATCGAGATACTAAAAGGTAAGCCCGCCCGTCTGGATCCTTCTTAGTGACTCTATAATGAAGCTTTTAGGGGGTTGTTGAAAATGTAAGCATGTATCCTTCTTAGTACGTCACACCACAATGAAGCTTTTGGGAGGGTTTTTGAAATGTCCATGTTTGAAACCCAAAACGACTTCTCTTCGTGCTTGACTTCATAATTAAGACAAAGTTTAGGGTTAGGGGTAGATACATGATTTTTCTGGTTTGAATATGTCTAGACTTTGTTTATCAACTTGAGTGCTTACTATATGGCATATATAAGAAGCTAGGCTATGTGCTTTGGTTTTTCTTTTTTTTTTGAATTTTTATGCCCATTTGAATCTTGGTCAAATCCTAGGTACGTACGGTTTGACCAAGATTTGAACATGTTTAAAACATGAAAATAAAAGGTAAGCATGGATCCTTCTTAGTCACTCTAAAATGAAGCTTTTGGGAGATTTTTGAAATTTCCATGTTTGAAACCCAAAACCACTTCTCTTCATGCTTGGCTTCGTAAGATAGAGTTTAGGGTTTGGGGTAGATACGTACATGATTTTTCTAAGTATTTTTACGCCCATTTGAATCTTCGTCAAATCCTAAGTTTGACCAAGATTTGAACAAGTTTAAAACATGAAAATGAAAAGGGTAAGCCTGGATCCTTGTTTAGGGTTAGGGGGTAGATACATGATTTTTGTGGTTTGAATATGCCAGACCTTGTTTATCACCTTGAATGCTTACTATATGACATAGGAAGACGGCGTGCTTTTGTTTTTTCTTTTTTTTGATTTTTTTTGAATTTTTATGCCCATTTGAATCTTGGTCAAGTCATAGGTTTGACCAAGATTTAAACATGTTTAAAACATGAAAATGAAAAAGTAACCCTGGATCCTTCTTAGTCACTCCAAAATGTACCAATTGATAAATGAGTTAACTTGGCTTCATGGAAAAAATAATGTCATGTAAATGATTTAACTTGGCTTTCGTACCCTTGAATCCATAGGAAACTTTGTATAAATGTAGTAGTATAATAATCAACCGAGTTTTTACATCAACAGGTCTGTCACTTACGTGTGGTGCCCATGCGTGAGGTCCCACACTTCAGTGAGCACAAGTCACGTGCAATAGGTACGCAAACTCCCAGCCATTTTCTTTGTCAAGAGAAGACGCATCAGGATGCGTATCGGAAGTATGTGGGTCCTTCTGGATCTTTCGGTTGTCCCTCTCACAAAAAAAAAACAAATCTCTCTCATTCTCGGCCTCGCTCGACTCGCTCGCTCCTGCTCACTGACAAACCCTGCACAAAAGTCAACATCATCACACGAAAAAGGGGAGACACCATAATTCTCTCCCTTCTTCTCTCCTTCCGAGTGATCCCTCTTCCTCCGAGTTTCACTCGACGGGCAAACACACATGTGCTGCATAGTAATAATAAAAAAGTAGAAAAATCGACCTACGAATCTATGATTAAATATGTTAAACTAGGGTTTTGCCCACTACTACAGATCAAGTTCAAAAATATCCAACTACTACTTCGATTTTGGGCTACTAATATAAAACTAAAATAAGTTGAACTGGTATTCCTCTAAAAAATCATTTTGGTATGCATTGTTTGATACTTTTCATAGCTATAGTGCATCACAAATTTATGATTTCATGCTTTGCTTTGCCAATTTCGATTTTTTCTAAGCACCTTCTCTTTGATTTCAAATTTAGGTCAAACTATCGATGCCTACTATGTGTTCTACTTGAATTGGATGCAGCGTGCGCACATGTTTTGCCATTGTTTTGGGCTTCCACACATCTTTGGGGCATCCAAGTATTTAAGTTACCTTGTTTTTTTGAATTGTAATTCATACCCTTCCTCCCAATTTTTATGCCCATTTGAATCTTGGTCAAATCCTAAGTTTGACCAAGATTTGAACAAGTTTAAAACATGAAAATGAAAAGGTAAGCCTGAATCCTTCTTAGTCACTCTAAAATGAGAAGCTTTTGGGAGTTTTTGAAATTTCCATGTTTGAAACCCAAAACCACTTCTCTTCATGCTTGACTTCATAAGACAGAGTTAATTTAGGGTTAGGGGGTAGATACATGATTTGTCTAGTTTGTTGTTTAGACCTTGTTTATCAACTTGAATGCTTACTATATGACATAATAATACTATGTGCTTTGGTTTTCATTTTTTTGATTTTTTCTGAATTTTTATGCCCATTTGATCTTGGTGAAATCCTAGGCTTAACCAATATTTAAACAAGTTTAAAACATGAAAATGAAAAGGTAAGCTGTATCCTTCTTAATTAGTCACTCCAAAATGAAGCTTTTGGGAAGGTTTTTGAAATTTCCATGTTTGAAATCCAAAACGACTTCTCTTCGTGCTTGACTTCATAAGACAAAGTTTAGGGCTAGGGGTAGAAACATGATTTTTCTGGTTTGAATATGTCTAGACCTTGTTTATGAACTTGAGTGCTTACGTACTATATGACATAAGAAGGCTATATGCTTTGGTTTTTCATTTTTTTGAAATTTTATGCCCATTTTTGAATCTTGATCAAATCCTAGGTACGGTTTGACCAAGATTTGAACAATTTTAAAACATGAAAATAAAAGGTAAGCCCGACCTGGATCCTTTAGTCACTCTAAAATGAAGATTTTGGGGGGTTCTTGAAATTTCCAAGTTTGAAACCCAAAACCACTTCTCTTCATGCTTGACTACATAAGACAGAGTTTAGGGTTAGGGGTAGATACATGATTTTTCTTGTTTGAATATATCTAGACCTTGTTTATGTCAACTTTAATGCTAACTATATGACATAAGAAAACTATGTGCTTTGGTTTTTAATTTTTCTGATTTTTTATTTTGATGCACATTTGAATCTTTGTCAAATCCTAGGTTTGACCAAGATTTAAACAAGTATAAAACATGAAAATGAAAAGGGGAAGCCTGTATCCTTCTTAGTCACTCTAAAATGAAGTTTTTGGGATGTTCTTGAAATTTTCATGTTTGAAACCCAAAACCACTTCTCTTCATGCTTGACTTCATAAGATATAGTTTAGGGGCTAGGGGATAGATACATGATTTGCCTAGGTTTGAATATGCATGTCCAAACCTTGTTTATCAACTTGAATGCTTAGTATATGACATAAGAAGACTATATGCTTTTGCTTTTCATTTTTCTGATTTTTTTAAATTTTATGCCCATTTGAATCTTTTGGTCAAATCCTTGGTTTAATTTGACACGGATTTAAACAAGTTTAAAATATGAAAATGAAAAGGTGGTAAGCAGGCATGGATCCTTCTTATATATATTAGTCACTCTAAAATGAAGCTTTTGGGAGGTTTTTGAAATTTCCATGTTTGAAACCCAAAACCACTTCTCTTCATGTTGTTGACTTCATAAGATAGAGTTTAGGGGTTAGGGGTATAGATACATGATTTGTCTTGTTTGAATATGTGTCTAGACCTTGTTTATCAACTTTAATGCTTACTATATGACATAAGAACATTATGTGCTTTAATTTGGTTTTTAATTTTTATAATTTTTTTTGAATTTTGATGCACATTTTGAATCTTGGTCAAATCCTAGGTTTGACCGAGATTTGAACAAGTTTAAAACAAGAAAATAAAAGGTAAGCCCGCTGGTGGATCCTTCTTAGTCACTCTATAATGAAGCTTTTAGGGGGGTTGTTGAAAATGTAAGCATGTATCCTTCTTAGTACGTCACACCACAATGAAGCTTTTGGGAGGGTTTTTGAAATGTCCATGTTTGAAACCCAAAACGACTTCTCTTCGTGCTTGACTTCATAATTAAGACAAAGTTTAGGGTTAGGGGTAGATACATGATTTTTCTGGTTTGAATATGTCTAGACTTTGTTTATCAACTTGAGTGCTAACTATATGGCATATATAAGAAGCTAGGCTATGTGCTTTGGTTTTTCATTTTTTGAATTTTTATGCCCATTTGAATCTTGGTCAAATCCTAGGTACGTACGGTTTGACCAAGATTTGAACATGTTTAAAACATGAAAATAAAAGGTAAGCATGGATCCTTCTTAGTCACTCTAAAATGAAGCTTTTGGGAGGTTTTTGAAATTTCCATGTTTGAAACCCAAAACCACTTCTCTTCATGCTTGGCTTCGTAAGATAGAGTTTAGGGTTTGGGGTAGATACGTACATGATTTTTCTAAGTATTTTTACGCCCATTTGAATCTTCGTCAAATCCTAAGTTTGACCAAGATTTGAACAAGTTTAAAACATGAAAATGAAAAGGGTAAGCCTGGATCCTTGTTTAGGGTTAGGGGGTAGATACATGATTTTTGTGGTTTGAATATGCCAGACCTTGTTTATCACCTTGAATGCTTACTATATGACATAGGAAGACGGCGTGCTTTTGTTTTTTCTTTTTTTTGATTTTTTTTTGAATTTTTATGCCCATTTGAATCTTGGTCAAGTCATAGGTTTGACCAAGATTTAAACATGTTTAAAACATGAAAATGAAAAAGTAACCCTGGATCCTTCTTAGTCACTCCAAAATGTACCAATTGATAAATGAGTTAACTTGGCTTCATGGAAAAAATAATGTCATGTAAATGATTTAACTTGGCTTTCGTACCCTTGAATCCATAGGAAACTTTGTATAAATGTAGTAGTATAATAATCAACCGAGTTTTTACATCAACAGGTCTGTCACTTACGTGCGGTGCCCATGCGTGAGGTCCCACACTTCAGTGAGCACAAGTCACGTGCAATAGGTACGCAAACTCCCAGCCATTTTCTTTTTCAAGAGAAGACGCATCAGGATGCGTATCGGAAGTATGTGGGTCCTTCTGGATCCTTCGGTTGTCCCTCTCACAAAAAAAACAAATCTCTCTCATTCTCGGCCTCGCTCGACTCGCTCGCTCGCTCGCTCGCTCCTGCTCACTGACAAACCCTGCACAAAAGTCAACATCATCACACGAAAAAGGGGAGACACCATAATTCTCTCCCTTCTTCTCTCCTTCCGAGTGATCCCTCTTCCTCCGAGTTTCACTCGACGGGCAAACACACATGTGCTGCATAGTAATAATAAAAAAGTAGAAAAATCGACCTACGAATCTATGATTAAATATGTTAAACTAGGGTTTTGCCCACTACTACAGATCAAGTTCAAAAATATCCAACTACTACTTCGATTTTGGGCTACTAATATAAAACTAAAATAAGTTGAACTAGTATTCCTCTAAAAAATCATTTTGGTATGCATTGTTTGATACTTTTCATAGCTATAGTGCATCACAAATTTATGATTTCATGCTTTGCTTTGCCAATTTCGATTTTTTCTAACCACCTTCTCTTTGATTTCAAATTTAGGTCAAACTATCGATGCCTACTATGTGTTCTACTTGAATTGGATGCAGCGTGCGCACATGTTTTGCCATTGTTTTGGGCTTCCGCACATCTTTGGGGCATCCAAGTATTTAAGTTACCTTGTTTTTTTGAATTGTAATTCATACCCTTCCTCCCAATTTTTATGCCCATTTGAATCTTGGTCAAATCCTAAGTTTGACCAAGATTTGAACAAGTTTAAAACATGAAAATGAAAAGGTAAGCCTGAATCCTTCTTAGTCACTCTAAAATGAGAAGCTTTTGGGAGTTTTTTGAAATTTCCATGTTTGAAACCCAAAACCACTTCTCTTCATGCTTGACTTCATAAGACAGAGTTAATTTAGGGTTAGGGGTAGATACATGATTTGTCTAGTTTGTTGTTTAGACCTTGTTTATCAACTTGAATGCTTACTATATGACATAATAATACTATGTGCTTTGGTTTTCATTTTTTTTTTGATTATTTCTGAATTTTTATGCCCATTTGATCTTGGTCAAATCCTAGGCTTAACCAATATTTAAACAAGTTTAAAACATGAAAATGAAAAGGTAAGCCTGTATCCTTCTTAATTAGTCACTCCAAAATGAAGCTTTTGGGAAGGTTTTTGAAATTTCCATGTTTGAAATCCAAAACGACTTCTCTTCGTGCTTGACTTCATAAGACAAAGTTTAGGGCTAGGGGTAGAAACATGATTTTTCTGGTTTGAATATGTCTAGACCTTGTTTATGAACTTGAGTGCTTACGTACTATATGACATAAGAAGGCTATATGCTTTGGTTTTTCATTTTTTGAAATTTTATGCCCATTTTTGAATCTTGATCAAATCCTAGGTACGGTTTGACCAAGATTTGAACAATTTTAAAACATGAAAATAAAAGGTAAGCCCGACCTGGATCCTTTAGTCACTCTAAAATGAAGCTTTTGGGGGGTTCTTGAAATTTCCAAGTTTGAAACCCAAAACCACTTCTCTTCATGCTTGAGTACATAAGACAGAGTTTAGGGTTAGGGGTAGATACATGATTTTTCTTGTTTGAATATATCTAGACCTTGTTTATATCAACTTTAATGCTAACTATATGACATAAGAAAACTATGTGCTTTGGTTTTTAATTTTTCTGATTTTTTTTTTGATGCACATTTGAATCTTTGTCAAATCCTAGGTTTGACCAAGATTTAAACAAGTATAAAACATGAAAATGAAAAGGGGAAGCCTGTATCCTTCTTAGTCACTCTAAAATGAAGTTTTTGGGATGTTCTTGAAATTTTCATGTTTGAAACCCAAAACCACTTCTCTTCATGCTTGACTTCATAAGATATAGTTTAGGGGCTAGGGGATAGATACATGATTTGCCTAGGTTTGAATATGCATGTCCAAACCTTGTTTATCAACTTGAATGCTTAGTATATGACATAAGAAGACTATATGCTTTTGTTTTTCATTTTTCTGATTTTTTTTAAATTTTATGCCCATTTGAATCTTTTGGTCAAATCCTTGGTTTAATTTGACACGGATTTAAACAAGTTTAAAATATGAAAATGAAAAGGTGGTAAGCAGGCATGGATCCTTCTTATATATATTAGTCACTCTAAAATGAAGCTTTTGGGAGGTTTTTGAAATTTCCATGTTTGAAACCCAAAACCACTTCTCTTCATGTTGTTGACTTCATAAGATAGAGTTTAGGGGTTAGGGGTATAGATACATGATTTGTCTTGTTTGAATATGTGTCTAGACCTTGTTTATCAACTTTAATGCTTACTATATGACATAAGAACACTATGTGCTTTAATTTGGTTTTTAATTTTTATAATTTTTTTTGAATTTTGATGCACATTTTGAATCTTGGTCAAATCCTAGGTTTGACCGAGATTTGAACAAGTTTAAAACAAGAAAATAAAAGGTAAGCCCTTGACTGGATCCTTCTTAGTCACTCTATAATGAAGCTTTTAGGGGGTTGTTGAAAATGTAAGCATGTATCCTTCTTAGTACGTCACACCACAATGAAGCTTTTGGGAGGGTTTTTTAAATGTCCATGTTTGAAACCCAAAACGACTTCTCTTCGTGCTTGACTTCATAATTAAGACAAAGTTTAGGGTTAGGGGTAGATACATGATTTTTCTGGTTTGAATATGTCTAGAGTTTGTTTATCAACTTGAGTGCTTACTATATGGCATATATAAGAAGCTAGGCTATGTGCTTTGGTTTTTCATTTTTTTTGAATTTTTATGCCCATTTGAATCTTGGTCAAATCCTAGGTACGTACGGTTTGACCAAGATTTGAACATGTTTAAAACATGAAAATAAAAGGTAAGCATGGATCCTTCTTAGTCACTCTAAAATGAAGCTTTTGGGAGGTTTTTGAAATTTCCATGTTTGAAACCCAAAACCACTTCTCTTCATGCTTGGCTTCGTAAGATAGAGTTTAGGGTTTGGGGTAGATACGTACATGATTTTTCTAAGTATTTTTACGCCCATTTGAATCTTCGTCAAATCCTAAGTTTGACCAAGATTTGAACAAGTTTAAAACATGAAAATGAAAAGGGTAAGCCTGGATCCTTGTTTAGGGTTAGGGGGTAGATACATGATTTTTGTGGTTTGAATATGCCAGACCTTGTTTATCACCTTGAATGCTTACTATATGACATAGGAAGACGGCGTGCTTTTGTTTTTTCTTTTTTTTGATTTTTTTTTTGAATTTTTATGCCCATTTGAATCTTGGTCAAGTCATAGGTTTGACCAAGATTTAAACATGTTTAAAACATGAAAATGAAAAAGTAAGCCTGGATCCTTCTTAGTCACTCCAAAATGTACCAATTGATAAATGAGTTAACTTGGCTTCATGGAAAAAATAATGTCATGTAAATGATTTAACTTGGCTTTCGTACCCTTCAATCCATAGGAAACTTTGTATAAATGTAGTAGTATAATAATCAACCGAGTTTTTACATCAACAGGTCTGTCACTTACGTGTGGTGCCCATGCGTGAGGTCCCACACTTCAGTGAGCACAAGTCACGTGCAATAGGTACGCAAACTCCCATCCATTTTCTTTGTCAAGAGAAGACGCATCAGGATGCGTATCGGAAGTATGTGGGTCCTTCTGGATCCTTCGGTTGTCCCTCTCACAAAAAAAAACAAATCTCTCTCATTCTCGGCCTCGCTCGACTCGCTCGCTCGCTCGCTCGCTCCTGCTCACTGACAAACCCTGCACAAAAGTCAACATCATCACAACAAAAAATGGAGACACCATAATTCTCTCCCTTCTTCTCTCCTTCCGAGTGATCCCTCTTCCTCCGAGTTTCACTCGACGGGCAAACACACATGTGCTGCATAGTAATAATAAAAAAGTAGAAAAATCGACCTACGAATCTATGATTAAATATGTTAAACTAGGGTTTTGCCCACTACTACAGATCAAGTTCAAAAATATCCAACTACTACTTCGATTTTGGGCTACTAATATAAAACTAAAATAAGTTGAACTAGTATTCCTCTAAAAAATCATTTTGGTATGCATTGTTTGATACTTTTCATAGCTATAGTGCATCACAAATTTATGATTTCATGCTTTGCTTTGCCAATTTCGATTTTTTCTAACCACCTTCTCTTTGATTTCAAATTTAGGTCAAACTATCGATGCCTACTATGTGTTCTACTTGAATTGGATGCAGCGTGCGCACATGTTTTGCCATTGTTTTGGGCTTCCACACATCTTTGGGGCATCCAAGTATTTAAGTTACCTTGTTTTTTGAATTGTAATTCATACCCTTCCTCCCAATTTTTATGCCCATTTGAATCTTGGTCAAATCCTAAGTTTGACCAAGATTTGAACAAGTTTAAAACATGAAAATGAAAAGGTAAGCCTGAATCCTTCTTAGTCACTCTAAAATGAGAAGCTTTTGGGAGTTTTTTGAAATTTCCATGTTTGAAACCCAAAACCACTTCTCTTCATGCTTGACTTCATAAGACAGAGTTAATTTAGGGTTAGGGGGTAGATACATGATTTGTCTAGTTTGTTGTTTAGACCTTGTTTATCAACTTGAATGCTTACTATATGACATAATAATACTATGTGCTTTGGTTTTCATTTTTTTTTGATTTTTTCTGAATTTTTATGCCCATTTGATCTTGGTCAAATCCTAGGCTTAACCAATATTTAAACAAGTTTAAAACATGAAAATAAAAGGTAAGCCCGACCTGGATCCTTTAGTCACTCTAAAATGAAGCTTTTGGGGGGTTCTTGAAATTCCAAGTTTGAAACCCAAAACCACGTACTTCTCTTCATGCTTGACTACATAAGACATACAGAGTTTAGGGTTAGGGGTAGATACATGATTTTTCTTGTTTGAATATATCTAGACCTTGTTTATATCAACTTTAATGATAACTATATGACATAAGAAAACTATGTGCTTTGGTTTTTAATTTTTCTGATTTTTTATTTTGATGCACATTTGAATCTTTGTCAAATCCTAGGTTTGACCAAGATTTAAACAAGTATAAAACATGAAAATGAAAAGGGGAAGCCTGTATCCTTCTTAGTCACTCTAAAATGAAGTTTTTGGGATGTTCTTGAAATTTTCATGTTTGAAACCCAAAACCACTTCTCTTCATGCTTGACTTCATAAGATAGAGTTTAGGGGCTAGGGGATAGATACATGATTTGCCTAGGTTTGAATATGCATGTCCAAACCTTGTTTATCAACTTGAATGCTTACTATATGACATAAGAAGACTATATGCTTTTTTTTCATTTTTCTGATTTTTTTTTTAAATTTTATGCCCATTTGAATCTTTTGGTCAAATCCTTGGTTTAATTTGACACGGATTAATTTAAACAAGTTTAGAATATGAAAATGAAAAGGTGGTAAGCAGGCATGGATCCTTCTTATATATATTAGTCACTCTAAAATGAAGCTTTTGGGAGGTTTTTGAAATTTCCATGTTTGAAACCCAAAACCACTTCTCTTCATGCATGTTGTTGACTTCATAAGATAGAGTTTAGGGGTTAGGGGTATAGATACATGATTTGTCTTGTTTGAATATGTGTCAAGACCTTGTTTATCAACTTTAATGCTTACTATATGACATAAGAACACTATGTGCTTTAATTTGGTTTTTAATTTTTATAATTTTTGAATTTTGATGCACATTTTGAATCTTGGTCAAATCCTAGGTTTGAACGAGATTTGAACAAGTTTAAAACAATAAAATAAAAGGTAAGCCCTTGCTTGGATCCTTCTTAGTCACTCTATAATGAAGCTTTTAGGGGGGTTGTTGAAAATGTAAGCATGTATCCTTCTTAGTACGTCACACCACAATGAAGCTTTTGGGAGGGTTTTTGAAATGTCCATGTTTGAAACCCAAAACGACTTCTCTTCGTGCTTGACTTCATAATTAAGACAAAGTTTAGGGTTAGGGGTAGAGATACATGATTTTTCTGGTTTGAATATGTCTAGACTTTGTTTATCAACTTGAGTGCTTACTATATCAAGTTGTGTCTGAGTCGAGTCAATGTTGAGTCGTTGAGTCACCTAGTATTATTATTATGGTGGTGTACTTGTGTTCATGTACTTGTTTCAGACGGTATTGTTGTTTTGGTGAAGGAGACATGCATCATCCATTTTTGGTGGGGTTAATTGGTTCTAGGGTTAATTGGTTCTATGCCACTCCTCAATTCACAAGTTGTGTTTATGCCATTCCAAAACCGAAGTTGTGTTTATGCCACTCTCAATTCTCAATACCCCCTTCTATGCCATTTTCAACAATACAACATGAAAACGGTTCAATAAATAGTCGTATTTCAGTTTATACTTTCGTATTGACCAAAATAAACACGTGTTCAGATTTGGAGCGACTTTTGGGTTTTTCGGGCACACAAGAAATCCAAAATTTTCAAATTACGGCGAAAATTAGAACTTCTCAGAAAAATCTAATTTTTTTATAGGAAATCAAAAACACTTGAAACGAGTATACTATTTTAATTTGAGCCATTTATGTGCGGTTGCATAAAAAGGCTAACATTTTCTCGTTCTGTCTAGAAATTGGTAAAATTTTGTCCAAAAAATCAAACTTCTTCGAAAAATCTGATAATTTTACTGAATGTCAAGAACACTAATATGAGTCATCCAAGTATTTAAGTTACCTTGTTTTTTTGAATTGTAATTCATACCCTTCCTCCCAATTTTTATGCCCATTTGAATCTTGGTCAAATCCTAAGTTTGACCAAGATTTGAACAAGTTTAAAACATGAAAATGAAAAGGTGAGCATGAATCCTTCTTAGTCACTCTAAAATGAGAAGCTTTTGGGAGTTTTTTGAAATTTCCATGTTTGAAACCCAAAACCACTTCTCTTCATGCTTGACTTCATAAGACAGAGTTTAGGGTTGGGGGTAGATACATGATTTGTCTGGTTTGTTGTTTAGACCTTGTTTATCAACTTGAATGCTTACTATATGACATAATAATACTATGTGCTTTGATTTTCATTTTTTGATTTTTTTCTGAATTTTTATGCCCATTTGATCTTGGTCAAATCATAGGTTTAACCAATATTTAAACAAGTTTATAACATGAAAATGAAAAGGTAAGCATGCATCCTTCTTAGTCACTCCAAAATGAAAGCTTACATATACTCTTGGAATACTGTTTTGGGTGATTTGTCATTCAAAAATTTGGTATCATTCGGATCGGAGGAAGTATAGTTGGAGATGAATGGCCCACCAAGTCTCTGCCTCGAAGTTTGTTCTTTGACCAGATAAGTATTACTACTCGCGAGGTGCCGAGGAGACGGGGAGGCCAAATTTAAGGACTAACCTTTGCTCTTGCCGTCTTCCTCAGTTCACCACTTTGTTTACCTCTTGGAATACTACTTCGCCACCATGACCGGGAGCAAGTCTCGCCACAGAAGGGCTCGTGCGGCTGCGGCGAAGCTGAGGAATCCCAGCAATGCCGTCCACTGTCTTCTTGTCGAGGTGCCTTCTGCGCAAGAGTCTTCAAGGGCGTCGCAACCCGCGACTGCCACCTTCAGGCGATCCTCCGTTCTTGCGTATCTTTCTATGTCTTTCACAACTTATCATCCCCTCCTTTTCTTACCTTCTCTCAATCGTATATTCAGGTCGGGCGGCCTTAGTTTTCCCGCAGCCCTCCTGCCTGCGGAAACATCTTCCATGGAGCCAAGTTCTCAAAGCAGCGAGGTATAGACATTCGTGCAAATTGGGATTCCCATTTTCTCTTTCTTGGTACTTCTCTGGGTACACTTCTGATTTTGTGCTCCATCCCCATCTGATAGAAGCCCCGCTACAAGATCGGGCCCATTTTAGAAATGGTTATGGGCGATTTCTGCGTCGAGACGGCGGACAGAAGCACCCTCGCCGATGAGTGCATGAGACTTTATTCTGAGCTCGCCACTGAGAAGATCCGGATTCGCATTCTCGACGATATCGCCATGAAATCGTTCACTGCGAGTAATGAGATCCAGCGGTGGAGCCTCGGCCAGGCGGAGACCATGGACAAACTCGCCGGACTGATCCTGAACCTCACGGTTAGGACGGACAAACTAGAGGCCGAGCTGTCACAGGTTAAGGCTCTCAACTCCGAGCTGAAGCGTCAAGCAGGCTCAAGGTAGATCTTGACCAGGTCACTGTGTACCACTAGCTGCAATCCTTGATGACTGCTGTGTCACCTAGCTTCCGAGTTTCTGAAGGTTAATTTTCGAAATTTTGTTCGTAAAATTGGCATGTGGAAATGTAAACAAACTAGTACTCTTACTTTATTATATTAGTACTTGTGTCAATGTAGTAGTTGTGTCTGAGTCGAGTCAATGTTTAGTCGTTGAGTCACCTAGTATTATTATTATGGTGGTGTACTTGTGTTCATGTACTTGTTTCAGACAGGTATTGTTGTTTTGGTGAAGGAGACATGCATCACCCATTTTTGGTGGGGTTAATTGGTTCTAGGATTAATTGGTTCTATGCCACTCCTCAGTTCACAAGTTGTGTTTATGCCATTCCAAAAACTGAAGTTGTGTTTATGCCACTCTCAATTCTCAATACCCCCTTCTATGCCATTTTCAACAATACAACATGAAAATGGTTCAATAAATAGTCGTATTTCAGTTTATACTTTCGTATTGACCAAAATAATCCTGTGTTCAGATTTGGAGCGACTTTTGGGTGTTTCGGGCACACAAGAAATCCAAAATTTTCAAATTCTGGCAAAAATTAGAACTTCTCAGGAAAATCTATTTTTTTATAGGAAATCAAAAACACTGAAACGAGTATATTGTTTTAATTTGAGCCACTTATGTGCAGATTTGCATAAAAAGACTGACATTTTTTGTTCTGTCTAGAAATTGGTAAAATTTTGTCCAAAAAAACAAACTTCGAAAAATCTGATAATTTTACAGAATGTCAAGAACACTAATATGAGTCTACTATTCTAATATGAGCCATTTACGGGCACATATGATCCATTAAACATAGGTGCAAAGTACGGTCAGATTATACGAGTATGTACAAAGCGTAGTACGAGAGAAGTCGTTTTGGGTTTCAAACATGGAAATTTCAAGAACATCCCAAAAAGCTTCATTTTAGAGTGAGTAAGAAGGATCCAGGCTTACCTTTTCATTTTCATGTTTTAAACTTGTTTAAATCTTGGTCAAACCTAGGATTTGACCAAGATTCAAATGGGCAGAAAATTAAAAAAATCATAAAAATGAAAAACCAAAGTACATAGTCTTCTTATGTCATATAGTAAGCATTCAAGTTGATAAACAAGGTCTAGACATATTCAAACCATACAAATCATGTATCTACCCCCTAACCCTAAACTCTGTCTTATGAAGTCAAGCATGAAGAGAAGTGGTTTTGGGTTTCAAACATGGAAATTTCAAAAACCTCTTAAAAATTCATTTTAGAGTGACTAAGAAGGATATGATGCAGGCTTCCCTTTTCATTTTCTTGTCTTAAACTTGTTTAAATCTTGGTGATACGTCCAAAACGTATCTACTTTCCCGAACACTTTTGCTATTGTTTTGCCTCTAATCTGTGTATTTTGGATACAACTAACACGGACTAACGCTGTTTTCAGCAGAACTGCTCTGGTGTCTCGTTTTTGTGCAGAAATCCAACTTTCGGGAAAAACCTCGGAATTTATGCAGAAGGCCCTATTTTCCCAGGAAGCTAACGGAGCCAGAAGGACAATTGAAGTGGAGGCCCGAGGGCCCCACACCATAGGGCGGCACGGCCCAGGGGGGGCCGCGCGGCCCTGTGGTGTGGCCCCCTCGGCCGGCCTCCGACGCCCTCCTTCGGACTACTTATTCGCCTCGACCTAAAAACGCCAGGAAAGAAGTCGAAGTCGCCAGAAACCCTCCAGAACGCCGCCACATCGCGAAACTCCGTCGCGGGAGCCAGAAGTCTCCGTTCTGGCACTCCGCCGGGACGGGGAATTGGAGGAGATCATCACCGCCATCACCGCCAACGCCTCTACATCAACCAGCCATGTTTCCCCCATCCATGTGTGAGTAATTCCCCCGCTGTAGGCCGAAGGGGATGGTAGGGATTGGATGAGATTGGTCATGTAATAGCATAAGATTGTTAGGGCATAGTGCCTAGTGTCCGTAATTGGTACTTTGATGATATTGTTGCAACTTGTTATGCTTAATGCTTGTCACTAGGGCCCGAGTGCCATGATCTCAGATCTGAACATGTTATTGCTTCATCAAGATATTCATTGTTTATGGTCTTACCTATAAGTTGTATACACATGTCGCTGTCCGGAACCGATGGCCCCGAAGTGACAGAAATCGGGACAACCGGAGGGAATGGTAGCGATGTGAGGATCACATGTGTTCATAGAGTGTTAATGCTTTGCTCCGGTACTCTATTAAAAGGAGTACCTTAATATCCAGTAGTTTCCCTTGAGGCCCGGCTGCCACCGGCTGGTAGGACAAAAGATGTTGTGCAAGTTTCTCATTGCGAGCACGCACGACTATATATGGAACACATGCCTATTGATTGCTTTGTACTTGGACACCGTTTTATTATTATCTGCAAATGCCCTGCTATGATTATTACATGAGTTTCTCTCATCCATGCAACGCCCGTCATCCGTCCCCGTGCCTACAGTATTTTAATCCTGCTGTTTACTAAAATCACTACTGCTGTCTCTCGTTACTCGTCTTGTTATTTCACTACTCATCGCTATAAAGCTCGTTACTATCGATAAAATCTTGCGAGCAAGTCTGTTTCCAGGTGCAGCTGAATTGACAACTCCGCTGTTAAGGCTTCCAAGTGTTCTTTGTCTCCCCTTGTGTCGAATCAATAAATTGGGTTTTACTTCCCTCGAAGACTGTTGCGATCCCCTATACTTGTGGGTCATCAAGACTATTTTCTGGCGCCGTTGCCGGGGAGCATAGCTTTATTTGGAAGTTCACTTGGATTAATATTGTTCGCTGCAAATTCTCCATCATGGGTAAACCTCGCGATACTAAGATCGCCATATTACCATCCACTACAAGAAAAGGTACAATTCTGAATACCTCCGCTACACTTGATTCACCATCTGTGATTGATAAACTTGTTTCACCGCCACATGCTTCGCATGCGGGTACATCTGCTGAATCTGAACACTCTCATAATATTGATAATGTTTCTGCTGTGCTTGATGATAGTGGTTCATTGGGATCTTTTCTAGATGCTACAATTGCTAGGTCTAGACAAATTGAAAATACTGAAACTCCTAATGCTGCTACACCTGTTAGTTCACCTGAACTTGATTATTTTAGTGATGATCCTGATGAAGATTATGTGGAGCTTAATGATGATTTTATTGAAAAATGCAATGCTACTACTGATGCAAGAAAAATTAAAAAGTTGCTTGCGTAACATGCCGTTAGATATAAACTTGTCTCCGATCCTAAGTTTGCCACATCTCCCATAAACATTAGGGATAAAGATTATGATTTTTCTCTTGATCTATCTCATATAGCTATTGTTGAGAAAACACCCTTTTGTGGTACTGAAAAAGAAAGTCTTTGTTGAACACATGACTGAGCTATCTACTCTAAGTAGCTTGTTTTCTGATGATGTCAAGATGCGTACTTACTTTGTTGCTAAAATCTTTCCATTCTCATTAAAGGATGACGCTAAAACTTGGTATAATAATTTGCCACCAAATTCTATTAAAAGTCCAAAAGAATTGCTTGATGTTTTCTTCCGCAAATACTTTCCTGCTAGTGCTCAACATATTGCTTTGCAGAGAATTTATAACTTTAATCAGGAAGATGAAGAGAAATTGCCTGAGGCTTGGTCGAGATTCTGCTCTCTTATTAGAGCTCGGCCTGAGCATGATCTGGAAAAGCATGATTTACTTGATATATTTTATAGTGGACTAACCATTGAGTCTAGGGCATACCTGGATAGTTGTGCTGGTTGTGTTTTCAGGAAAAGAACTCCAGACGACGCTGAGGAATTATTGGCTGAAATAAGCCGGAATCATGATGAATGGACTACGCCTGAACCGACTCCAACTCCAATATTGAAGAAGCGGGGTTTAATTAAATTGAATGATGAAGATATGAGGGAAGCCAAGAAGTCTCTCAAGGAGAAAGGTATTAAATCTGAAGATGTGAAGAATCTACCTCCTATTGAAGATATATGTGAGATAATTCCCCCTTCATCCATGATTGAGGTAAACTCCCTTCAACGCTTTACTAGGGAAGATATTCCATATTCGAAACCTCCTGCACAATGCTTAGATGAGTTTGATAATTATATTGTTAAGCAAGAAAATTTTAATATGAGAGTAGAGAATCATTTAATGGAAAATTCTCAAGCTATTAGTGAATTGCATGATATTGTGGAGAGAACCTCCAATGATGTTAAGATGCTTGTTAAACATTTTCAAATGATTCAAACTCAAATTGATCAACTCACTAAAGTGCAAAATGACTTGTTAGGGAATAATTCTAAAGAGAAACATGCTTATGAAGTAACAACTAGAGGTGGTGTCTCTACCCAAGATCCTCTATATCCTGAAGGGCATCCCAAAAGAATTGAACAAGATTCTCAACGCATTGAACCTAGTGCTCATTCTAGGAAGAAAAAGAAGAAGAAACATAAAAATGTTGTAGAATCCTCTGAACCTGTTAATGATCCTAATAGTATTTCTATTTCTGATGCTGAAACTGAAAGTGGTAATGAACATGATAATGATAAGAATGATACTCCTGATAAAGAAGAGGTTGAAGAAGAACCTGAGAAGCATGCTAAAAATAAAAAGTACACGAAAGAAGACTTTATTGCTGAGAAACATGGTAATGAAAGAGAACCTTGGGTGCAAAAGCAAATGCCTTTTCCTGCTAAGAAACTAAAATCAAAGGAAGAGGAACACTATAATAAATTCTGTGATTGGATGAAACCTTTATTCTTGCAAATCCCTTTGACTGATGCTATTAAATTGCCTCCTTATTCAAAGTATATGAAAGATATTGTTACTAACAAAAGGAAAATCCCCAATGAGGAAATTTCCACTATGCTTGCTAATTACTCTTTCAATGGCAAAATTCCAAAGAAGTTGGGCGACCCAGGTATACCTACTATTCCTTGTTCTATCAAGAATAATTATGTTAAAACTGCTCTATGTGACTTGGGAGCCGGTGTTAGTGTTATGCCTTTTTCTCTTTATAAGAGACTTTATCTAGATAAGTTGATACCTACTGATATATCTTTGCAAATGGCTGATAAATCCACTGCTATTCCTGTTGGTATATGTGAGAATGTTCCTGTTCAAGTTACTACTAACTGCTTGATATTAACTGATTTTGTTGTGTTGGAAATGCCTGAAGATGATAATATGTCTATTATTCTTGGGAGACCTTTTCTTAACACCGCAGGGGCTGTTATTGATTGCAACAAAGGAAAGGTTACTTTCAATGTTGATGATAGGGAGCATACCGTTTATTTTCCCAAGAGGATTGAGAAAGTATGTGGAGTTAATACTATTTCTAATGTGAGAACTATCAAAGTGGGAACTATTGATTGTCCTATATATGAGCCTAAGGAAGAATATCAAACTCTTGTGATTGGATCCATATCAATACAATTCAAGGTAACATGATTGATTTGAGGTTTATTTCTTCTTATGCTATGAAAAAGTTATTTGGTGGCAAGACTTGATCAACCTTGTTAACGAATACTTTTTATATGCATAGAGGAAGTAAACAACATCTCTTTCTTCCTCCACTTGTTTTACTTACTGTAGCAACCTCTCCTTATCTTTATTTTATTGCAATGTTGTGCCAAGTGAAGTCTCTAATCGAAGGTTGATACTAGATTTGGATTTCTGCGCAGAAACAGATTTCTATCTGTCACGAATCTGGGCTGTTTTCTCTGTAGGTAACTCAGAAAATTATGCCAATTTACGTGCGTGTTTCTCAGATATGTACGCAACTTTCATTAGTTTTGAGTTTTCTGATTTGAGCAACGGAAGTATTTATTTAAAATTCGTCTTTACTGGCTGTTCTGTTTTGGCAGATTCTGCCTCTATTTTTTTGCATTGTCTCTTGTGGACTTTAAGCGAGCTTTTCTAGACATAGAGAGCTGTAGCTAATGTTTTATTGAGTTTTTGCAATGTGCCACTACAGGACCAAGGTGGATTCAAATTTTTTGAGTACTAACCCCTCTAATGAAGTTTATGAGAAGTTTGTTGTGAAGGAAGTTTTCAAGGGTCAAGAGAGGAGGATGATATATGATCAAGAAGAGTCAAAAGCCTAAGCTTGGGGGGAGGTATACCGGCATCACTAATTCTTTGCATATTATGGTTGCTGGATACTTGCACATACTTGCTTTGTTCGTTTGAGTGGTTTTCTAATGAGAGAAAGATAATATTTGGGGAAGTGCTGCCTGAAAACAGATTCTGGAATGTTACCGTAAAAATTCTAAAAAATAGCCAGAGCATCATTTTGAGCTGCCAATTTTTGTGCAGGTTCCCCAGGTTGTTATCTAACTTTTATTAGTTGAACACTTTTCGAGCTGAGCAACGTAAGATTTTTGTAAAAATCAATTTCTGTACTGCTGTCAGGTTTTGGCAGATTTCTGCCATCTCGCTTTTCTGTGTTTCTTTTAGTTTGCTATTTCTTGTTTTCGTTTTGTTTCCTTCCCAAAACACAAAAATACCAAAAATATTTCTGTTATTTCTCTTCACCATTTGTTTGCTTTGGTTTCTTGCATTTGTTTCGCTTTATTTTCTATTGCTAGTTTGCTATAAGAAAACCCAAAAAGATTTTGCTTTGTTTGCTTGTTTCCTTTTGTTCTTGTTTGCAATTCGAAAACACCAAAAATATTTGCTGTTCTTCTCTGGTTTGTAAAGTTCTTTTTGAGTTCAATGGTCTTCGGTGGCTGGAGCGTGGTTTTCATTTCATATTATCCAAGCTACACAAGTGAAAAGGCAATAATGACGATCTACGACAATCTGATTGTGGTGAGAGGCTGGTATGAACTCTATTTGTTTTCATTTTTGTACATATACTCATCCATATGAGCATGCTTAGTTGGTTCATGTGAGGTATATGTTATTTGAGAAAGTCTAGTAGTTCATGATCTCTCATGTTTAGCTCCAATTTATTAATATGAGTAGCATGTCATGTATGTTTGTTTGCATTGTTTTATTCATAAGTAAGTATGGCATTGTGGTATCCTCCTCTGAATAATTCATTTATATCGACTTGGCACATGCTCACGCATGCATATGACTGAACAAAAAGTCAATTAAGCCTCGATGATTTATATTGCTTCAGAGTTCTTGTATCACTTTTATGCCTCCGTTAATATATTTTGCCGCAAGCATGATTATGACAGTTACTGCTCTCTTGATTTGTCGCTCCCTAGTCTATTGCTAGCCTTCACTTGTACTGAGCGGGAACGCTGCTCGTGCTTCCAAACACATGAAAACCAAGTTATTCCAGAGTGTCCACCATAAATACCTATGCATGGCATTTCAAACCATTCCAAGTAAATTCTCATGCGCTACCTTTAAAACCTTCAAAATGCTTCTCAATTTGTGTTTATGTTTCATAGCTCATGAGGAAGTATGTGGTGTTTAGCTTTCAACCTTGTCATTTACTTTTGACGGACTCTCATATGGACTAGTGGCACATCCGCTTATCCAATAATTTTGCAAAAAGAGCTGGCAATGGGATTCCCAGTCCCGAATTAATTAACTTAAATAGACACTCCTCCATGGTTTGTGATTGTTGGACGGCACCCGAAGGATTCGGTTAGCCATGGCTTGTGTAAGCAAAGGTTGGGGGGAGTGTCATCATCATAATAAAACTAAAATAAAAAGGCACTCCTTCATGGTATGAGATTGTTGGCAGGCACCCGAGGATTCGGTTAGCCATGGTTTGTGCAAGAAAGGTTGGAAGGAGTGCCAAATAAATATGCAATAATTCATGGGAGCCGCTCTTGAAAGTCCGGTTGGCGAGGTAGTTAGTGTACCCATTACCATTCGTTGACAACAACAAACACCTCTCAAAATAATTTTACTCCTGCCTTTATAAAAATGAAAAGCTCTAGCGCATGTTAATCCCTGCTTCCCTCTGCGAAGGGTCAATCTTTTACTTTTATGTTGTGTCTCCATTATTTCTTTGAGCACTATCTTGAGAGCACAACTGTCATTGTTAGTATAATATGCTTGTCTCAAAATATGATTGATTGTGGTATAACTGTGATGCATTTATCTTTTGACAATCACTACTTCTAGTTTTTCTATGAACTCCAGAGGTGCCCGGGCATTTATGTTTTGCCAACCAAATACAGGCAAGCGAGATACCACTTTATCATACTCTCTTATGAACATTGCAATCTTGCTTATATACATGATTCATGATGCTTCTTATTAATTGTTGGTACCTCTCCATGATTGACATAGCTGTTAGATGATCTTATTTGCATGCATCTCATTATGAATTGCTTAAGTATTAGCCATAGCATGAGAATATATACATCATATGAGCAAATGTGTTCGTGAAAGTTCTTTTATCGCTCAGTTGTTAACTGAATTGCTTGAGGACAAGCAATAAGCTAAGCTTGGGGGGAGTTGATACGTCCAAAACGTATCTACTTTCCCGAACACTTTTGCTATTGTTTTGCCTCTAATCTGTGTATTTTGGATACAACTAACACGGACTAACGCTGTTTTCAGCAGAACTGCTCTGGTGTCTCGTTTTTGTGCAGAAATCCAACTTTCGGGAAAAACCTCGGAATTTATGCAGAAGGCCCTATTTTCCCAGGAAGCTAACGGAGCCAGAAGGACAATTGAAGTGGAGGCCCGAGGGCCCCACACCATAGGGCGGCGCGGCCCAGGGGGGGCCCACGCGGCCCTGTGGTGTGGCCCCCTCGGCCGGCCTCCGACGCCCTCCTTCGGACTACTTATTCGCCTCGACCTAAAAACGCCAGGAAAGAAGTCGAAGTCGCCAGAAACCCTCCAGAACGCCGCCACATCGCGAAACTCCGTCGCGGGAGCCAGAAGTCTCCGTTCTGGCACTCCGCCGGGACGGGGAATTGGAGGAGATCATCACCGCCATCACCGCCAACGCCTCTACATCAACCAGCCATGTTTCCCCCATCCATGTGTGAGTAATTCCCCCGCTGTAGGCCGAAGGGGATAGTAGGGATTGGATGAGATTGGTCATGTAATAGCATAAGATTGTTAGGGCATAGTGCCTAGTGTCCGTAATTGGTACTTTGATGATATTGTTGCAACTTGTTATGCTTAATGCTTGTCACTAGGGCCCGAGTGCCATGATCTCAGATCTGAACATGTTATTGCTTCATCAAGATATTCATTGTTTATGGTCTTACCTATAAGTTGTATACACATGTCGCTGTCCGGAACCGATGGCCCCGAAGTGACAGAAATCGGGACAACCGGAGGGAATGGTAGCGATGTGAGGATCACATGTGTTCACGGAGTGTTAATGCTTTGCTCCGGTACTCTATTAAAAGGAGTACCTTAATATCCAGTAGTTTCCCTTGAGGCCCGGCTGCCACCGGCTGGTAGGACAAAAGATGTTGTGCAAGTTTCTCATTGCGAGCACGCACGACTATATATGGAACACATGCCTATTGATTGCTTTGTACTTGGACACCGTTTTATTATTATCTGCAAATGCCCTGCTATGATTATTACATGAGTTTCTCTCATCCATGCAACGCCCGTCATCCGTCCCCGTGCCTACAGTATTTTAATCCTGCTGTTTACTAAAATCACTACTGCTGTCTCTGTTACTCTGCTGCTGTTATTTCACTACTGCCATCGCTATAAAGCTGTTACTATCGATAAACTCTTGCGAGCAAGTCTGTTTCAGTGCGGCTGAATTGACAACTCCGCTGTTAAGGCTTCCAAGTGTTCTTTGTCTCCCCTTGTGTCGAATCAATAAATTGGGTTTTACTTCCCTCGAAGACTGTTGCGATCCCCTATACTTGTGGGTCATCACTTGGTCAAACCTAAGATTTGACCAAAAGATTCAAACGGGCATAAAATTAAAAAAAAATCAGAAAAATGAAAAACAAAAGCATATAGTCTTTTTATGTCATATAGTAAGCATTCAAGTTGATAAACAAGGTCTAGACATATTCAAACCAGAAAAATCATGTATATATCTACCCCTAACCCTAAACTCTGTCTTATGAAGAGAAGTGGTTTTGGGTTTCAAACATGGAAATTTCAAGAACCTCCCAAAAGCTTCATTTTAGAGTGTGACTAAGAAGGATCCAGGCTTACCTTTTCACTTTCATGTTCTAAACTTGTTTAAATCCTAGTCAAACCTAGGATTTCACAAAGATTCAAATATATGGGTATAAAATATAAAAAAATAGAAAAATGAAAAACGAAAGCACATAGTCTTCTTATGTCATATAGTAAGCATTAAAGTTGATAAACAAGGTCTAGACATATTCAAACTAGACAAATCATGTATCTCCCCCTTAACCCCTAAACTCTGTATTATGAAGTCAAGCATGAAGAGAAGTGGTTTTGGTTTCCAACATGGAAATTTCAAAAACCTCTTAAAAATTCATTTTAGAGTGACTAAGAAGGATGCAAGCTTCCCTTTTCATTTTCATGTCTTAAACTTGTTTAAATCTTGGTCAAACCTAAGATTTGACCAAAAGGTTCAAACGGGCATAAAATTCAAAAAAAAATCAGAAAAATGAAAAACAAAAGCATATAGTCTTCTTGTGTCATATAGTAAGCATTCAAGTTGATAAACAAGGTCTAGACATATTCAAACCAGAAAATCATGTATATATCTACCCATAACCCTAAACTCTGTCTTATGAAGTCAATCAAGATGAGAAGTGGTTTTGGGTTTCAAACATGGATATTTCAAGAACCTCCCAAAAGCTTCATTTTAGAGTGTGACTAAGAAGGATCCAGGCTTACCTTTTTCATTTTCATGTACTAAACTTGTTTAAATCCTGGTCAAACCCAGGATTTTACAAAGATTCAAATATATGTGTATAAAATATAAAAAATAGAAAAATGAAAACCAAAGCACATAGTCTACTTATGTCACATAGTAAGCATTCAAGTTGATAAACAAGGTCTAGACATATTCAAACCAGAAAAATCATGTATATATCTACCCCTAACCCTAAACTCTGTCTTATGAAGTTAATCATGAAGAGAAGTGGTTTTGGGTTTCAAACATTGGAATTCCAAGAACCTCCCAAAAGCTTCATTTTAGAGTGTGACTAAGAAGGATGATTCAGGCTTACCTTTTCATTTTCATGTTCTAAACTTGTTTAAATCCTGGTCAAAACTAGGATTTCACAAAGATTCAAATATATGGGTATAAAATTCAAAAAAATAGAAAAATGAAAAACCAAAGCACATAGTCTTCTTATGTCATATAGCAAGCATTAAAGTTGATAAACAAGGTCTAGACATATTCAACCTAGACAAATCATGTATCTACCCCCTAACCCCTAAACTCTGTCTTATGAAGTCCAGCATGAAGAGAAGTGGTTTTGGGTTTCAAACATGGAAATTTCAAAAACCTCTTACAAAATTCATTTTAGAGTGACTAATTAAGAAGGATGCATGCTCCCCTTTTCATTTTCATGTCTTAAACTTGTTTAATTCTTGGTCAAACCTAAGATTTGACCAAAAGATTCAAACGGGCATAAAAAAATCAGAAAAATGAAAACCAAAGCACATAGTTTTCTTATGTCATATAGTATGCATTCAAGTTGATAAACAAGGTCTAGACATATTCAAACCAGAAAATCATGTATATATCTACCCCTAACCCTAAACTCTGTCTTATGAAGTCAATCATGAAGAGAAGTGGTTTTGGGTTTCAAACATGGAAATTTCAAGAACCTCCCAAAAGCTTCATTTTAGAGTGACTAAGAAGGATACAGGCTTACCTTTTCATTTTCATGTTTTAAACTTGTTTAAATCCTGGTCAAACCTAGGATTTGACAAAGATTCAAATATATGGGCATAAAATTCAAAAAAATAGAAAAATGAAAAACCAAAGCACATAGTCTTCTTATGTCATATAGTAAGCATTAAAGTTGATAAACAAGGTCTAGACATAAGCAAACTAGACAAATCATGTATCTACCCCTAACCCCTAAACTCTGTCTTATGAAGTCAAGCATGAAGAGAAGTCGTTTTGGGTTTCAAACATGGAAATTTCAAGAACATCCCAAAAGCTTCATTTTAGAGTGACTAAGAAGGATCCATGATTACCTTTTCATTTTCATGTTTTAAACTTGTTTAATCTTGGTCAAACCTAGGATTTGACCAAGATTCAAATGGGCACAAAATTTAAAAAATCAGAAAAATGAAAAACCAAAGTACATAGTCTTCTTATGTCATGTAGTAAGCATTCAAGTTGATAAAATGGTTCATGCCGGCGTCTTAGCTCCTAAAAAAAATTATACACCAATTGATGTGACGAATTGATGATTTACTCTAGTCTGCTTCTAGACCATGCAGCTAGCGAGTATTCATATGTACTGCATGGAGCCCCCAACTTTTGACTTCCCGTGTCGGAAAAGGCCTGTTTAATAATGTGGGGCAGTGAGGTATCCCGAAGTATCTAGAGGGTTTCAGTCTTTCAGGCTTTCAGCATCGCCAGTCCAAGGGAAGGATGGGTGACGAATCCGTGCATTCACAGCCGTTAGATCTGAAGAGTCCTTGTATGATGAGCGGTAGATAGCACCTCTAAGCTGCAAATCAACAACTTCAATTACTTCAAATGAGCATTGGCCGGAAGGCTGACAGAGTGAAAAAATTCAAATTCAAAAACTCATGTATAGAATAGAAAAAAAATAAAAAACATGTAGATAGAATAGAGGTATAGATAGATTAGCCCAAAAAGAAGAGGACGGGGAAATTTCGAACGCTCGCCTTTAACTCGTGAGACACCTCCCTCGCGCACCTAAACTTTCGAACGCGCGCCCAATATTTCGAACGCTCGCCTTTAACTCAGCACCCAGCCCACCTTGTTCTTCTCTAGACACCTCCTTCGGCGCCCTGTTCTTCTCTAGACACACCCTCGGTGAACCAGGCCGCGCACCAAAACTTCCCCACGCTTTCTATCAGCCGCGTAAGCCGGCGACTGCTGGTGGCGCCGTTCTTCTCCAGCCGCACCGGCAGGCGCGGTCAGCTGGTAGATCCTCACGGTATGCATGCTATCTTCAGGCCTGGGCAAGTACGATTCATTATAGCTCAATCGAAGTCAGTCGCCGTCGCCCAGCCCTTATAAGTTCGTTAGTTCGTTCGAATCGATCGGTTGATATTGTTTTCCTCTCGATGTGTTTGTTTGACATTGTTTTCCGCTTTACCTATTTGCTCGAATTCGTTAAATCTTGTACCTTTGTTTGTTTGTAAGGCAAAGAGGAAATCATATCATGGCTTATCATCATGGGTATAACCTTTTTAGCTAGATTTTGCTGTTTAGGATCTATGATCCTTTTAGTTGCTGCTCTCCAGTAACATTTTCCCTCTTTTTTATTACAGTGAAAAATACACAGCGAGGAAACCACTGTCCAGCCTAAAAAAAATAGACCACAGTTGGTTTGCTAAAATCGGCTCAAATAACGTGGCATTTAGTTATATAGTTTTATATTCGACCTGTTTGCTCAGATATGTTGGTTTACATTCATACGCAACTTTGTTGGGCAAGTATGGACACGGCTTCGATGACTTTCAGGTCAAAATTCCAGCGGTTGAGTGATTTTTGGTTGGATCCATTCTGTGCGTTCGATCGGCTTTTGATGGCTGTTATTGAGACAAAGTCATGGCTGGACTTTTGACGCAGCTCCGGTGACGTTCGGGTCAAAAGCCCAGCGTTGACTTTGGTTCAATATCGGCCATCCAAAGCCAATCGAACACACATGAATGTATCCAACCAAAAATCACTCTACAATAAGTCGTTTCCAGACTAAAACAATGTTTATTCCCAAACTATTTTTTTGAATCCGACCAATCTTTCCCGAATGCGAAGAAATATATAAGATTTCTTGGAATGTTGTTCTTTTTCTTTGACAGTTTGAATTTTAAGTTTAAAGTTGGATGTAAAACATAAAATGAGGTTAATTGATACACAATATGGCTGAATCTGATGAAACTCCCCAGAATGCATAACCCGGCATATAAGATTTACTGGATTTTTGTTTCAAAAACTTCTAGGCAACATTTAATTTTAAGTTTAAAATTTTCTCGTGAAACTTAAAATGGTAAATTTTGGATCCATTCTCGTGCGTTCGATTGGCTTTTGATGGCTGTTATTGAAACAAGTGTTAATTGGTTCTATGCCACTCCTCAATTCACAAGTTGTGTTTATGCCATTACAAAAACTGAAGTTGTGTTTATGCCACTCTCAATTCTCAATATCCCCTTCTATATATGCCATTTTCAATACTCCACTATAATAAATATAGCATATCTATGATAGTACTCTATGATACCACCCACTATGCACCCATGTTCCAAACAACACTCCCGCTGACTGTACCTTATTGTATCGAGTGATAAGCTTGATGAGCAACCCAAACAAACAAAAAAAGACTGTACCTTATTGTACTTGCTCTTACCCATATCTTCTCTTTCTCTTTCATCGCGAGTGCAGCTAATTCAGTTAGTCTTCCAATGAATATTAATATTTTGTCTCAATGATGTCATGTTTCGACTAACAATTAGCACTTTTGAATTCTTAGATTGCTTTTTCACACGATGCACTTCCTTTAATTTATTTTACCACATTTGAATGTGAACCTTGACCAAATAAATAGGACAACAATATCACGATCATATAATACATAAGCAGCATTGTTAGAATCGTGTTGGAAAATACTTTCTAATGATACCAGTTTTATATCAATTTTTTTATATACTTCATCCTGAAAAATATGTTTCAACTTCATCAAAACTTGCATGTATCTGCAAACTAAACTCATCTAAATACATGTATATCTACATAAAATTGAAACATCATTTTTAAATAGAGAGATATAGATTAATATTTTTTCGAAGATAAAATACGAAAAACAAGGGTGCATTGTTTATTGAAATGGAGTGAGTAGTATATATAAAATCATTTTAGTTGCCAATGATCATGTTGAGGGCCTCTATTTCTTGTTTTGCTCAGGCCCTCCGTATTCTCAGGTACGGCCCTGGTGGTCTATGAACCTGTATGTAATCTTATTACTTTTGGCTTCTTTGCACTGCTAATAGATCGGCGGAATTATGGCAAAAAAAGAAGAAAGAATGTGTTGGTATTGTATTGCTTTCGATAGATCTGTTCGCCCCTCCCCCCCAAGCATTTACAGATGGCACAAGAGATTCAAGGATGAAATTGCTCTCCTTGTTCATAAGGCAAAGAGGAAATCATATCATGGGTAGAACATTTTATATATATTTTGCTGTTTGGGATCTATGATCCTTTTAGTTGCTGCTCTCCGGCAACTTTTGTACATATTTCCCTCTTTTTATTAATAAAAAAATACAAAGTGGGGAAACCCAGTGGTCAGCCTAAAAAAAATCTGTTCGCTAGGTAGCCGTAGTTTTGCACTCAGTTCGTTTGCTGAAATCGGCTCAAATAATGTAGCATTTATAGTTTTATATTCGACCTGTTTGCTCAGGTATGTTTGCTTACATTCGTAGGTGACCTGTTTGTTGAAATAGCCTATCGCTTCTCTGACCATCTATCTCCTCAACAGATGGACAGAACTTGGATATTATTTCACTCATTAAACACACCAACATATTTGAGTGGTATTGAAGACTTCATGAAGCACGTTAGTGATTTCTTGTGACGACAAGACAAAGGAAGTGATTTGTCCATGCCGCGTATGTTTGAATATTGGGTCCAAGCCTCAACATGTAGTCTCGGATCATTTATTCGTTTATGGGATGGACCGGACATATATCAGGTGGATTAACCATGGTGAACACTATGATCAGACGACATTATTGATCCTCTTTATTACGATGGTTATCGGCTTTGAAGATCTCGTCCGGGATGAGGCTACTGCTAATTTGTTACGGGATCTGTATCCATATGCAAGCCAACAGCCCCATGGTTATCACAAAAAGCCTCTTTTCCATGACACGATAGAAGATGCTAAGCGCTTAGTGGCCCTGGTTCTGTTGTGTCAAGATTCGAATTAATTGTGAAATTACTTCATGACAAGTCATACCAGGGATTACCAATAAAGCGTTCAATGCGATTGCGAAGACATACGGCGATGCACTCCCTGAGGCTGGACTGCCAAAATCCTTTTATGAGGTGAAGCGGTACATCAAGGTACTGGGACTTGGATATGAGAAGATTGATTTTTGCAAAAATAAGCGTACCTTGTTTTGGATGGAGTATAATGACCTCGATGAATGTCCAAGTATGTAAGGAATCAAGATGGAAACATGATGGAGCTGGTGGTAAGAAAAAGATTCCTTGGAAGGTTCTCGAGATACTTTCCACTTGTACAAAGATTGCAGAGGTTGTTTGCTTCAGAACAAACATCCGGGAAACAAGATGGCACAAAGAGATTCTCACGCCCGACCCTGATTTGCGAGGCATCCTGGCGATGGCGATGAATGGAAGCAATTCGACCTGGATCATCCAGATTTTGCTGCAGATCCAAGGAACCCGAGACTTGGCCTTGCTACAGATGGATTCAACCCATTTGGCAACATGAGCAACTCGTATAGCATGTGGCCGATTACTAGTTACACCTTACAACCAGGCTCCCTGGACATGCACCGATCGGTCGAGGCTGTATGATGGCCTTACTCATCCCAGGTCCCAAATCTCCTGGGAAGGATTTTGATGTGTTCATGCAGCCTCTTATTAGAGACTTGCAAACATTATGGGAGGGTGTCCCTACACGGGATGTGTGTCAACCTAAAGAACAAAATTTTCTATTACGTCTTTGTGTCGTATTGCACCCATGATTATCCAGCTTTGGGCACTATGTCGAGCGAGTAACATCAGGTTATAATGCATGTGTTCACCGTGATCTTGATCAGTGGCCGGTGAGGATAATAAACAAGATATGCTATATGGGCCATCGCCGTTTCCTTCCATTAGATCACGGTTTCCGAAAAAATAGAAAAAAATTGCAATTTATTGGTGATCAGGCTGTAAAAAGACTAAACCGCAGCACTTTAAGAGTCACGAGTTGGAGGCGCACCTAGAAGCGGTCAGAAATGTTAAACCGGGAAAACCACCAGCCGCCACAGCAGGTACAGCGAGAGAAGGATACGAAGATGCGGCGGCGATGGTAGCAGATAGAAAAAGGAAGAAGAGACGAGATGAACTGAGTCTAGCAGCTACCAAAAGGAAGATGGGAGGTGAAATAGCAGCATGTACCAAGAGGAAGGAAATGGAAAATGATAGACCAAGAATATTTTATAAGCGCAGGACCACTCTTTGGGACTTGCCGTATTGGGCTGGTAAGAAGCTTCGGCATAATATTGATATCATGCACATGGAGAAGAATATATGTGACAGCATTGTCGGCACATTACTCAACATTCCATCCAAGACAAAAGATAGCTCAAATGCTAGGATTGATTGTGCAACATTGAATGTTAACAGGCACTTGCAACTGGATCGTAATGACAAAGTGAACAAAGGCAAGGAAAAACATTATAAATTTCGAGGCGCGGAATTCACATTGCCGATGCCTAAAAGGAGATTATTTTGTGAGTACCTCCGAGGTGTGATGTTCCCGTTCGGATTTGCTTCCAACATTGCAAATTGTCTCAATGCTGAAGGAAACAAGCTCCAAGGGTTGAAAACTCACGATTGTCATACCCTGCTGCAAAGGCTTTTAGCTATTGGCATTAAAGATTTAGTGAAGCCAAATATGTACAACGTGATTGCAGAGTTGGGAAGGTTCTTTAGGGAAATATGTAGTAAAACTCTAAGCAGAGCTGTTGTAAAATTTCTTAAGGTGGACATAGAAGTAATCATCTGTGAAAGCTGTAGCTGATATATCCTCCAGCCTTCTTTGATGTGATGGTGCATTTGGCTGTTCATCTACCTGATGAGGCACTTTTAAGAGGTCCGGTGCAGTATGGATGGATGTACCCTATAGAACGTCGACTGTGCACTTTCAAGAATACAGTTAGGAACAAAGCTAGACCGGAGGCTTGCATTGCAGTGGCGTATATTGCTGCTGAAGCATATACATTTGCCTCAAGATATATTCCTGATATTGAGACCAGATTCAACCGGGGTCGCAGAATTTTGGAAGTTGGAGGATCTGTTTTTAATCATGGTGTTGAGCTAATAGGAAAGAGGACCGAAAAAACATTAGAGTAGTCTGAATTTGAACAGCTGTCTTGGTATGTCTTTGAATAGTGCTACGAGAGGTGATGAATATGTTAAGTGAGTACTATGCACACGAAATACTCGGTTCCTCGCATATACTATGAACTTGTATCAAAATGAAATATATTCGGTGACTTGGCTATGTTTTGCAGGTTGTACATGGAAACGAATGGAAAGCTATCGGCACGTGGGAGTGGGTTTCAGGACTGGTTTGAGAAATATGTAAGATGTTCAATTGCACTCTGACTTGTCTATGTGTTTTCACATGAGATGACCTCTTGTCTATTTTGTAATCGTAGATCTCGAAACTCCATGCGGAGAATCTAGGCGCTGTTAGTGCTGATCTCGTTGTCCTATCACGTGGTCCAGATAAGAGGGTGTTGGTAGCTGCAGCTTGCAATGCCAATGGTGTCCATTACAGCTCCTATGAGCGTGAACAACATTTGAAGACACGAAATAGTGGCATCACACCCAGGGGCGATCACTTGACAACCAGAAAGAAGAGATCGAGTCATTTGACCATTATGGTCACATAGAAGAGGTTATTCGGTTGTTCTATAGTGATAAGGTTCTTGTCCGATCTGTGGTTCTATTTAAGTGTTATTGGTACAACCAAGATCCAAACAAGGGCAAAGGTGCCAGAAATGATGGGTATTTCATATCGGTTAATACTATCGCTCAAAGTGGTACAAGGATGATCCTTATATTTTGGTACCTCAAGCGGCCAAGGTACTTTTCTTGGAAGACAGATCTAGAAAAGGATGGCAGTATGTGCAAAAGTTTGTGGCAAGGAACATATATGATTTGGATGAGAATGCGGATCCAATAATTGGTGCCCAAAGAAGATGATTTCGCTGGTTGTATGCAAACTAAAGTTGCTGACATTGATGAAACCTCGTTGGATACGGGTATCCCTGCACATGATGGAGAAGTAGATTTCAACGTTGAGGTTAGCATAGTCGACAAAGAGATGGATAAAGCTGAAGCTACTGGTGAATCTCGGGAGGAGAATGGACACGACGAGCGGGATGAGACCATGCACGAATATCGAGAATGAAGACGGAGGTGATGATGATGATGATGATGATGATGATGATGATGATGATGATGATTAGACTCTTGTCTACGTATCATCTTTGTGAGATGAAGAACCATGATTTGTTTTGATTTTTCTATTTGGAAAATGTATGAGTCTGAAGACAATTATCTCGTTGGATTGTAATCCCATGATGACTAATTATTTATGTTTGTTGTCCTACTAAAAGTTGGTCAAACTTAATTGTGTGGAAGTAATCCCATGCCGTTTGATTCATAGGGTCATATCCCATAGGAAAATAGAATGATAATACTTGATCAAACTAATGCAGAATATCTTATAACCACAATCAAATAGAATTTCTCTTGACATAGGATTCAAGTTGGCATGGCATCCCTATCATACAGGGGTTTTATTCATACTATGCTACAAATCGAAAATAAGATGGGTCAGCACTTTATCGCGGCAGATAGGGCAGCTGGCATTCGTTACAAACCAGGAGAAGATGCACTTCCTATGGAACGGGTGTTTGCATCCCTGGAGACGCACCGTTGTGGCACAAGGACAGCCCCAAAGATGCATATGCCGCGGTGGCCGTCCTCCGGCGCAACTAGGACCCAACTGTCCTACAGCGCCGGCAAGTTGACGATGAGCCGGTGGTCCACCCTAAGGGTGAGGTCGAAGTGGAGGCCACCGAGCCGACGACACGCCTGCTGCCACATCAGGTGCATAACATCGTAAGGCATGATGATGTCCCACTCCTCCTCCGTGAGGTTCAGGTTCTTGAGCAGCCATACACGGGCAAGAATCTCGCGCATAGTTCGCACGACATTGCCCCCACTACGCAGCTCCCTCGGAGGCAAGCCAAGATCCAGCACCACCTCTTCGCAGGGTGTAGTGGTGATATCGTCCTCATCCAGTGGGGCAGGGAGGGGGCCGGCCATCCTCCTGAGCTCGTACGTCCTCGAGAAGAAGATGTGCACTGTCATAGTGTACGGGGACGCCTCGCCCTCGCCCACGGCCGGCGGCTCGCCGACGGAGAAGTCGGTCGTGCTTGCCGACACACGGCAGGCACGGAAGACATGTGGGCCAGACTCGATGATGCGCTCGCGTGAGGAGCGCTCTAGTAGGGGCGTCGCCGCCATTGGGGATTCTTCGGAGGGCTGTAGACTGGCGGCTAGTCGACGGTGAGGTGGTTGGTGTGAGATCTCTGGGATGAGGCCAGGGGAAGTGGGCGAAGTGCTCGGGACTAGGGACTGCCCTCAACTTTCCGCAGTAGTATGATAATAATTGGTGGACGAGGGAGACTAGTCCAGAGACTACCCAAAGTTGATAAATCATGTTCGAGGGAAAATGCCCAAGATTTATTATCAAAATTCAAGCTAATTTCGCCGATTTTGTTCTGCCGTTCATTTGACATCATCCAACGGCCTTGGTCTCTCGGGATTCGCTGCTACGGTGTCATCTACTATTTTCTACCCAATTCCGAAACATCCATAAAGCTAGTAGATAGCTTTCACGCTTGTTGGCCCCAACCCATTTTTTTAATCTTTTCTTCCTTATCCCCTTCGCTCATGCTAGCAGCTACTTGCAGCCATTGCTACACCGGCGAGGTGATCTCTATGATAGGCACGGTTTTAGTAAGACAGCAAGTTGTAGATAGCTAACCATGAGACACATGCCTCTCTGGTTGAGGCGAGCTCGCTCTTGTGATTGGGCTCCAATGGTCGAGGTGAGTCACGGCTGCAATGACAGAGGTTTGTGCTGAATTAATTAGCACGAGAGGCGTAACTAGCACTAGATGGAGAAGGCATAGTACACATATCGGACACGAAGTCGCGTCTGGCGAGCAGCTCGCATTCACTTGCATCAGTGCGGTAAAACAAAGATGATGAAGAAGGATTGGAGCTTTGAAGGTAGTCAGAAAAGTTTCAAAAAATAATACGTGCAAAACTTAACCTGTATAAACGCACATGCATGGATAATTTTACATTTCTGCATGAGAAAGACATGTCAATTTTCAGTACGACATGGTTTGATTTGTCAAATTTGATGCTCCTTAATGCATTTTAAGTGAAAATTACAGGTTTATTCATTATAATTGCCGATTTTTAACGTTACGTGCAGCTGACTAGCAAACTATAAGTGTGTGATTGCTAGCTTCCAAAATAAGGATATGTAATCATTTTGTATAAGGTAGTACCAATTAGTCGTTATATTGCAGAACTTACAGAGTTTTGAGAGATTCAACTCGTTGCTACTCCATAAGAATTGTCATGTTGACAAATTTGATCCGGTGTTGAACAGAGCCGAAACATTTCAAAAACTTGAGCATGGAAGAGGCTAGGGGTAAATGCCCCAAGGCCAGCCGAGCCTATCGTAGGTGCCGTCCCGAGGAGGAAGTACCTTAATTTGGGGCGCGCGCGACGCTGCGGTACCCGAGCTCGAGACGCCGCCGTACCGGTAGCTCGACCCGCGACGAGGCATGGCGGCGGCGGAAGCGAGCGGCGGCGGCGAAGGTAAAGCTCCTGGCGACAAACATATTAGGCACAAATGGGCAACCTTCGGTAACCCATGTTCCATTTTTTTTGTCAGGATAACCCCATGTACCACCTTCCCAATAGAAAAATCTTGTTCAACCTTCCCCTGTTGGGCCCAATATTTCACTTTTGGGTTGCCAAGGAACATCTACATGGTAATTGTTATCGGTCTACTTGATCATTTGTCGAAGCCCAATAACTACAAATGGGCCTTTCTGCTCATGCAATTTCGGCCCTTTTCTAATGAAACACAGATCCTATGATTGGCAAATAAAAATACACGGAGATTCTACATAAAAGTTGTTTTTATTTATTTTGAATTATAGGGTTCCAATTTTGAAACTGCTCATGCCCAATATGAAAATCCTTGATCGCTCCATACCCACATGGATAACGGTATTTTTAAAAATTCATAAAGTGGATTTGAAATTTAAAACATATCCTAATAATTCCTTGATTTAATCTATCAACTTGCAAGATCTTGGAGCCAAAGAGCTTGTATTAGTCTGCGAAAATAATACCGATAAACCTGTCGTTAACAAGAAATGAAGGTTTATCGTTCGGAGAGGATGCCATGTGGGACCCATGAGACAAGAGCGTCCTCAACGTTTCAAAGAAAAAGGCAAGTAGCCCGAAAATAGGGGTAAAAAATAAATCCTACAAAGGAAACATTTATAGTTCATAGAGGTGACATGTGGGACCGATCTGCAGTTGCATCCTCATCATTTCGAAGTCGGCGGGATCGAAGAAAAAGGCAAATAGCCGTAAATTAGGGGTCAAAAATAAATCCAAAAAGGAAACTTTTATTCTTAATAGAGGATGGCATGTGGGACCGACCTGCCAGCAGCGTCCTCATCGTTTCAAAGGCCGCGAGGATCAAAAGAAAAGGCAAATAGCCGAAATTAGGGGTAAAAAATAAATCCAACAAAGGAAAGGTTTATTGTTCATAGAGGTGACATGTGGGACCCATGAGCCGGCGGCAACCTCAATTTCAAAGGCGGCATATGATCGAAAAGAAAAAGGCAAGTTAGCAAAAATCGGTGGGTAAAAAAAAATCTAAGAAATGAAACTTTATTGTACGGTCCATGAGCCAAGACACCTTACTCAACGTTTCGGTGGCGGCATGAGATAGAAAGAAAAAGGAAAGTGACCAAATATCGGAGCAAAAAATAATCCAAGAAAAGAAACTTTTATTGTACATAGAGGATGACATATGGGTCCCACTTATACAAGCTCTTTCGCTCCAAGATCTTGCAAGTTGATTGTACATAGAGGATGACATGCGGGCCAAGGGAGTCCGCAGCTTACTCAACGTTTCCAAGGCGGCGGGGGATCAAAAGAAAAAGGAAGTAGCCAGAAATTAGCGGTCAAAATAACTCCAAGGAAGGAAACTTTTATTATTCATAGAGTATGACATGCGGGACCCATGCGCTAGCGACTTCCTCAACGTTTCAAAGGGGGCATGAGATCGAAAGAAAAAGACAAGTGACCAAATATCGAGAGCCAAAAATAATCCAAGAAAAGAAACTTTATTGTACATAAAAGATGACATGCGGGTCCCATTTTGGCGGCGGTGTCAACGTTTCAAATGCGGCTTGAGATCAAAAGAAAAAGAGTAGCCGAGAAATTAGGGGTAAAAAAACTCCCGAGAAAAGAAAGTTGATTGTACATAGAGGATGGCATGCGGGTCCCATGACCCGACACCTTACTCAACGTTTCGAGAGGCGGCATGAGATCGAAAGAAAAAGGAAAGAGACCAAATACCAGGAGCAAAAAATAATCCAAGAAAAATAAACTTTTATTGTACATAGAGGATGACATATGGGTCCCACTTATACAAGCTCTTCCGCCCCAAGATCTTGCAAGTTGATTGTACATAGCGGATGCCATGCGGGGCCCTTGTGTCATGAGGTTAATCAACGTTTCCAAGGCGGCAGGGGATGAAAAGAAAAAGGAAACAGCCAAAAATAAGAGGGTGAAAAAAAATCCAAGAAAAGAAACTTTTATAGTATCGAGGATGACATGTGGGTCCCATGAGCCACAGACTTCCTCAACGTTTCGGAGGCTGCATGAGATCGAAAGAAAAAGGCAAGTGACAAAAATAAGGGGGTAAAAAATCCAAGAAAAGAGACTTGATTGTACATAGAGGATGACATGCGGGTCCCACCGATCAAGCCTTACTAACGTTTCCAAGGCGGCAGGGGATGAAAAGAAAAAGGAAATAGCCAAAGATCGGAGGGTGAAAAAAATCCAAGAAAAGAAACTTTTGTAGTACATAGAGGATGACATGCGGGTCCCATGGGCCAGCGGGTTCCTCAACGTTTTCAAGGGCGGCATGAGATCGAAAGAAAAAGGCAAGTGACCAAAAATCAGAGGGTGAAAAATAATCCAAGAAAAGAAACTTTTATTGTACATAGAGGATGACATGCTGTCCCAACGTTTCAAATGCGGCTTGAGATCAAAAGAAAAAGAAAGTATCCAGAAATTAGGGGGTAAAAAAAACTCCAAGAAAAGAAAATTGATTGTACATAGAGGATGACATGCGGGTCCCACGAGTTAGCAGCTTACTCAACGTTTCCAAGGCGGAGGATCAAAAGAAAAAGGAAATAGCCAAAAATCGAGAGTGAAAAAAAACCCCTAGAAAATAAACTTTTGTAGTACATAGAGGATGACATGCGGGTCCCATGAGCCGACAGGTTCCTCAACGTTTCAAACGTGGCATGAGATCGAAAGAAAAAGGCAAGTGACCAAATATCGGAGCCAAAAATAATCCAAGAAAAGAAACTTGATTGTACATAGAGGATGACATGCGGGTCCCATTGTGCGGCGATGGTCCCAACGTTTCAAATGCGGCTTGAGATCAAAAGAAAATGAAAGTAGCCAGAAATTAGGGGGTAAAAAAAAACTCCAAGAAAGGAAAGCTTTATCGTTCATACAGGCTGACATGTGGGACCTATGAGCCAGCAGCTTACTAAACATTTCAAAGGCGGCAGGGGATCAAAAGAAAAAGGAAATAGCCAAAAATCAGAGGGTGAAAAAAATCCAAGAAATCAAACTTTTATTGTACATAGAGGATGACATGCGGGTCCCAAGAGTCAGCAGATTCCTCAACGTTTCAAACGTGGCATGAGATCGAAAGAAAAAGGCAAGTGACCAAATATCGGGAGCCAAAAATAATCCAAGAAAAGAAACTTTATTGTACATAGAGGATGACATGCGGGTCCCATTTTGCGACAGCGGTCTCAACGTTTCCAAGGCGGCACGGGACCAAAAGAAAAATGAAGTTGCCGAGAAATCGGGGGTGAAAAAATCCAAGAAAAGAAAGATTTCAATTGGGCTGCATACGGACATCCGGGCCTTCGAACTATCCTTCCGGGCCTTTTGACTCGTACAATTTCAGCCCACTCGAACATGAAAGTTCGGATTTTTCTCAAAAAAAAAAACAGGAAAGTCCTATGCTTCGCCAAAACAAAAAACAAGGAGATTCAAGATATAAGTTGTAAAAATAAAGATTTAATTTATCCGTTTGCAATAGCTCAGAGCGAAATACACTGTTTATTGTCTGCAAAATAATCAAGATATCACATGTTTCTTGTACGGGAGCACGACATCGGGGACCCATGAGCCAGCGGCGTCGTCAACGTTTCAAAGGCGGCGGGGGATCGAAAATAAAAAAACCAAATATCGGTTGGTAAAAAATCCAAGAAAAGAAAACATTTATCGTTACGAGAGGATGACATGCGGGACCGATAAGGCAGCGACATCCTCAACGTTTTCAAGGCGGCGGGGATCAAAGAAAAAAGGAAATAGCCAGAAATTAATTAGGGGTTAAAAATAAATCTATCAAAGGAAAGTTTTATTGTTCATAGAGGATGACATGTGGGACCGACCTGCCAACAGCGTCCTCATCGTTTCAAAGGGGGCAGGAGATCAAAAGAAAAAGGCAAATAGCCAAAAATTAGGGGTAAAAAATAACTCCAAGAAAGGAAACTTTTATTGTTCGTAGAGGATGACATGCGGGACCCATGAGCCAGCAGACTTACTTAACGTTTCAAAGGCGGCATGAGATCGAAAGAAAAAGGCAAGTGACAAAATATCGGGAGCCCAAGATAATCCAAGAAAAGAAACTTTATTTACATAGAGGATGACATGCGGGTCCCATTTTGCGACGACGGTCCCAACGTTTCAAATGCGGCTTGAGATCAAAAGAAAAAGAAAGTAGCCGAGAAATTAGGGGGTCAAAAGAAATCCAAGAAAATAAAGTTGATGGACATAGAGGATGACATGCGGGTCCCATGAGCTAGCGGCTTACTCAACGTTTCCAAGGCGGCGGGATCAAAAGAAAAAGGAAATAGCCAAAAATCAGAGGGTGAAAAAAACAAAGAAAATGAACTTTTATAGTACATAGAGGATGACATGCGGGTCCCATGAGCCGGCGGGTTCCTCAACGTTTCAAACGTGGCATGAGATCGAAAGAAAAAGGCAAGTGACCAAATATCAGGAGCCAAAAATAATTCAAGAAAAGAAACTTGATTGTACATAGAGGATGACATGCGGGTCCCAATTAGCAGCAGCGGTATCACCGTTTCAGAGGCTGCACGGGATCGAAAGAAAAAGGCAAGTGACCAAATATCAGGAGCCAAAAATAATCCAAGAAAAGAAATTTTATTGTACGTAGAGGATGACATGCGGGTCCCATTTTGCAGCAGCGGTCTCAACGTTTCCAAGGCGACACTGAGAACCAAAAGAAAAATGAAGTAGCGAGAAATCGGGGGTGAAAAAATCCAAGAAGAAAGATTTCAATTGGGCTGCATCCGGACATACGGGCCTTCGAACTATCTGCTTGGCCTTTTGACTCGTACAATTTCAGCCCACTCCAAAACAGGAAAAATCCGAATTTTCTAAAAAAACAGGAAAGTCCTATGCTTCGCAAAGACAAAAAAACAAGGAGATTCAACATATAAGTTTGTTTATGTAAAAATAAAGATTTAATTATCCGTTTGAAATAGCTCAGAGCGCAATACATTGTTTATTGTCTGCAAAATAATCAAGATATCATATGTTTCTTGTACGGGAGGTCGACATCGGGGACCCATGAGCCAACAGCGTCGTCAACGTTTTAAAGGCGGCGAGGGGATGGAAAGAAAAAATAAACCATAAATCTGTTGGTAAAAAATCCAAGAAAAGAAACATTTTTGTTCGAGAGGATGACATGCGGGACCCATGAGGCAGCAGACATCCTCGGCGTTTATTGTTCATAGAGGTTGACATGTGGGACCCGTGAGCCGAGCGTCCTCAACGTTTTAAAGGCTGCACGTGATCGAAAGAAAAATAAGCCAAAAATCGTTTGGTCAACAAAATCCAAGAAAATAAACATTTACCGTTACGAGAGGATAACATGCGGGGCCCATGAGGCGTGACATCCTCAACGATTCCAAGGCGGCGGGGAAATATCCGAGAAATTAATTAGGGGTTCAAAATAAATCCATCAAAGGAAACTTTTATTGTTCATAGAGGATGACATGTGGGACCGACCTGCCAACAGCGTCCTCATCGTTTCGGAGGGGGCGGAGATCAAAAGAAAAAGGCAAATAGCAGAAATTAGGGGTAAAAAATAACTCCAAGAAAGGAAACTTTTATTGTTCGTAGAGGATGACATGCGGGACCCATGAGCCAGCAGCTTACTCAACGTTTCAAAGGCGGCATGAGATCGAAAGAAAAAGGCAAGTGACAAAATATCGGGAGCCAAAGATAATCCAAGAAAAGAAACTTTATTGTACGTAGAGGATGACATGCGGGTCCCATTTAGCACAGCGGTCTCAACGTTTCAAATGCGGCTTGAGATCAAAAGAAAAAGAAAGTTGATTGTACATAGAGGACGACATGCGGGTCCCATGAGTCAGCAGCTTACCCAACGTTTCTAAGGCGGCGGGGGATCAAAAGAAAAAGGAAATAGCCAAAAATCGGAGGGTGAAAAAAAAATAAAGAAAATAAACTTTTATAGCACATAGAGGATGACATGCGGGTCCCATGAGCCGACGAGGTTCCTCAACGTTTCAAACGTGGCATGAGATCGAAAGAAAAAGGCAAGTGACCAAATATGAGGAGCCAAAAATAATTCAAGAAAAGAAAGTTTTATAGTACATAGAGGATGACATGCGGGTCCCATTTAGCGGCCGGCGGTATCACCGTTTGAGAGGCGGCAGGGTTCAAAAGAAAAAGAAATTGCCAAAAATCGGAGGGTGAAAAAACCAAGAAAATGAACTTTTATAGTACATAGAGGATGACATGCGGGTCCCATGAGCCTGCAGGTTCCTCAACGTTTCAAACGTGGCATGAGATCGAAAGAAAAAGGCAAGTGCCCAAGTATGAGGTGCCAAAAAAAACTCCAAGAAAAGAAAGTTGATTGCTCATAGAGGATGACATGCGGGTCCCATTTAGGCTGCGGCGGTCTCATTGTTTGAGAGGCGGCAGGATCGAAAGAAAAAGGCAAGTGACCAAATATCAGGAGCCAAAAATAATTCAAGAAAAGAAAGTTTTATAGTCCATAGAGGATGACATGCGGGTCCCATTTAGCAGCAGCGGTATCACCGTTTGAGAGGCGGCAGGGGATCGAAAGAAAAAGGCAAGTGACCAAATATGAGGTGCCAAAAAAAATCCAAGAAAAGAAAGTTTTATAGTACATAGAGGATGACATGCGGGTCCCATTTAGCAGCAGCGGTATCACCGTTTGAGAGGCGGCAGGGGATCGAAAGAAAAAGACAAGTGACCAAATATGAGGTGCCAAAAAAAATCCAAGAAAAGAAAGTTTTATAGTACATAGAGGATGACATGCGGGTCCCATTTAGCAGCAGCGGTATCACCGTTTGAGAGGCGGCAGTGGATCGAAAAAAGGCAAGTGACCAAATATGAGGTGCCAAAAAAAACTCCAAGAAAAGAAAGTTGATTGCACATAGAGGATGACATGCGGGTCCCATTTAGCAGCAGCGGTCTCAACGTTTCCAAGGCGGCAAGGGATCAAAAGAAAAAGGAAGTAGCCAGAAATCAGGGGGTCAAAAAAAATCCAAGAATAGAAAGAATTTTGGTTCATAGAGGATGACATGTGGGACCCATGATCCGGCATCGTAAACGGCTCGATCGGAGAACGTTGAACGAGATGGCGCGATCGAGAAAAAAAACAATGCCAGAGAGGCTACCATCTGGGCCCTACATCCCTCGGCGGTGCGGATTTGCGTTGACTCGGCCGGCGAACCCGAGATTTCGAGATGCACCACGTCCCGGGCCACCATACGCGACATTTTGGCCGCTTTCGTCGGGCTAGGTGATCTCAAAAACGAGAAAAAAAAAGTTTTGACATGCACCACGGAGGGACCCAAAATCGTCGGCCATGGTACACCAGCAACCACGGCGCGACTTCAACTTCGTCGGCCATGGCAACTTTTCTTGTAGTGTACACTTGTTTTATCTTCCTATGCTTGTCACTTTGCTCTTCATGAACTTGTTTATTTACAAGATTCCTTTTCATAGGAAGCATGTTAGACTTAAATTTGTTTTGAATTTGCCTCTTGATGCTCTCTTTTGCTTCAACTACTATTTCTTGCGAGTGCATCATTAAAACTGCTGAGCCCATCTTAATGGCTATAAAGAAAGAACTTCTTGGGAGATAACCAATGTGTTTATTTTGCTACAGTAATTTTGTTTTATACTTGTGTCTTGGAAGTTGTTACTACTGTAGCAACCTCTCCTTATCTTAGTTTTGTGCTTTGTTGTGTGATGCGCGTAGTTGACTTTATGTCTTTTTGTTCAACACGCGTCCGTTGGGAACCCCAAGAGGAAGGTGTGATGCGCACAGCGGCAAGTTTCCCTCAGTAAGAAACCAAGGTTTATCGAACCAGTAGGAGTCAAGAAGCACGTGAAGGTTGATGGCGGCGAGATGTAGTGCGGCGCAACACCAGGGATTCCGGCGCCAACGTGGAACCTGCACAACACAAACCAAGTACTTTGCCCCAACGAAACAGCGAGGTTGTCAATCTCACCGGCTTGCTGTAACAAAGGATTAGATGTATAGTGTGGATGATGATTGTTTGCAGAAAACAGTAGAACAAGTATTGCAGTAGATTGTATTGCAGTAGTGTCAGCTGCGTCATTTTCCGCCCGCGGCACATGGTGAAACTCGCAACCTTCAAAGAATCTGGCGATTTGCTGCACATAGAACCGGTACGATGCCATGTGTGCATCGTTTGCATCCCAATCTCCGGAACACAGCTGCACCACTAGATCCGAATCACCGTAGCATATGATCCGGCGCACTCTGACTTCTTTTGCGACCTTTAGTCCGTGGACCAAAGCCTCATACTCAACGACCTTGTTTGATGCCCTGAAGTGTATCTGTAGTACATATCTCAGGTTGCCCCCCTTTGGTGAGGTGAGAACCACTCCAGCTCCAAGTCCTTCCTTGAGCTTTGATCTGTCAAAGTGCATCCTCCAGTACTCTGTTTCCGGCAGTGGTGGCTTGTATTGCATCTCGGCCCTATCTACCAAGAAATCTACCAGTGACTATGAATTAATCGCGTCTCTTCTTTTGTATAGCGGCACATATGGTGACAATCAGATTGCCCATTTTGCGATCCTACCGCTTGCATCCTTGTTGCCGATGATCTTCGAGATAGGAACCTCGCATACCACCGTCATCGGGTGTTCCTCAAAGTAGTGCTTGAGCTTCATGGCGGGCATGAACACGCCATAAGTCATTTTTTGGTAGTGTGGGTAGTTTTGTTTCGAGAGAGAGAGCACCTCGCTCAAGTAGTATACCGACCTCTCACGGTTTTTCCTTCCTCTTCTCTTTCCACCACAACCGCAACACTTACAACCCGGTTTGTTGCTACTATGTAAAGCATCATGGGTTTCTTTTCCAAAGGTGATGCCAAAATTGGCGCAGTGGCCAGCATCTTTTTTAGTTCCTTGAACGCCGTGTCAGCTTGTGAATTCCAGACAAAAGTGTCCGATTTTTTCATTAAGGCATATAGGGGCAAGGCTTTTTCTCCTAACCGGCTTATAAACCGGCTTAAGGATGCCAAACACCCGGTAAAATTTTGCACATCGTTGAGACATTGCGGTAACTCCATTCTCTCAATAGCTCGAATCTAAACCGGATTGACCTCTATGCCGTGGCTCGACAATAGAAAACTAAGCAACTTTCCGACTGGTACTCCAAAGGTGCATTTTGTCGGGTTGAGTTTCATCCGGAACCTTCTTAGGTTATCAAATGTTTGTCTTAGATCTTCGATCAGAGTTTCTTTTACTTTCATTTTTATCACGACATCGTCGATATAGACTTGCACATTTTTACCAATTTGGTTGTGAAGGCATTTCTGCATACATCGCTGGTATGTCGCACCGGCATTTCTCAAACCAAAAGGCATGGTGACATAGCAATAAGCCCCGTGCGGGGTAATGAAATCAATTTTTATTTGATCTTCCTTTTTGAGGGGAATCTGGTGGAAACTAGAGTAAGCATCTAGAACAGTTCAATCCAGCTGTGGAATCGATCACCTGATCAATCCGGGGTAATGGGAACGGGTCTTTGGGACAAGCCTTGTTCAAGTGCGTGTAGTCAATGCACATGCGCCAAACCTTTGGTGCCTTCAGGTCTTCTTCCTTTTTCTTCTCGACTAGCATGGGATTTGCCAGCCACTCGGTATGTAGGACTTCAACAATGAATTCAGATACCAGTAGTTTGGTTACTTCTTCTCCGATGATTTTTCTCCTGTCTTCAGCAAACCGGCGCAAAGGCTGCTTCACTGGCTTAGCATCGTTTCAGACATTCAGAGAGTGCTCAACCAACTCCCTCGGCACACCTACGAAGTCATCAGTAGACCAGGCGAAGATGTTCCGATTCTCACGGAGGAAGTTGACGAGCGCGCTTTCCTATGCTTCATTCAGTCCGGCACCGATACAAATGGTGCGCTCTGGGTAAGCCGGATCCAGCACAATGTCCTTCGTCTCCTTCGATGGCTTGAACGTCGTTCCCCCAAGTGGGCTGCTCAGTGCCGCTAAGTTCAGCTGGGATGATTGAGCCAACGCGATGCTGTCTACTGTTGGCTTCTTTTCCTGTAGACAGTGTTGGGCCTCCAAGAGCAGAGGTTTGTAGAACAGCAGCAAGTTTTCCCTTAAGTGAATCACCCAAGGTTTATCGAACTCAGGGAGGAAGAGGTCAAAGATATCCCTCTCAAGCAACCCTGCAATTACGATACAAGAAGTCTCTTGTGTCCCCAACACACCTAATACACTTGTCAGATGTATAGGTGCACTAGTTCGGCAAAGAGATAGTAAAATGCAAGTGATATGGATGTATATGAGCGGTAATAGCAATCTGAAATAAAGATGGCAACAAGTAAACATGTAGCAGAACAGTAAATAAACGGAGATTCGATGTTTGGAAACAAGGCCTAGGGATCATACTTTCACTAGTGGACACTCTCAACATTGATCACATAATAAAACTACTCTACAATCTCTTGTTGGATAACAAACACCATTCATTGTGTAGGGCTACAAGAGCTCCCTCAAGCCGGAGTAAACAAGCTCCACAACTTCTGTCCTCCGAATTGGTGTTTCGTGATGGCGGCGGCGTCCCCAGAGTCTTTCTGGAGTTTCGTCAATCGGTGTCGAAGTTTTAGGTCACGAGGGGTTAAATAGGCGAAGAGGCGGAGTCGGAAGGGCGCCAGGGCTCCCTCCCCATAGGTCGGCGCGGCCAGGGTGGAGCCCGCGCGGCCCTGTGGTGTGGGGCCCCCTGGCCCATCTTCGTCTCCCCTTCGGACTTCTGGAACCTTCCCGGAAAAATAAGATATTTGGTCTTTGTTTCGTCGAATTCCGAGAATATTGCCCGAACAGCCTTTCTGGAACCAAAAACAGCAGAAAACAGGAACTGGCACTTCGGCATCTTGTTAATAGGTTAGTTCCGGAAATGCATGAAATCATTATAAAGTGCGAGCAAAACATGTAGGTATTGTCATAAAACAAGCATGGAACATCAGAAATTATAGATACGTTGGAGACGTGTCAGCATCCCCAAGCTTAGTTCCTACTCGCCCTCGAGTAGGTAAACGATAAAAAGAATAATTTCTGTAGTGACATGCTACTTACATAACCTTGATCATACTATTGCAAAGCATATGAGATGAATGAAGTGACTCAAGGCAATGATCTATAGTTGCTAGCAAATAGATAACATATAGCAAAACTTTTCATGAATAGTACTTTCAAGAAAAGCATCAAAAGTCTTGCATAAGAGTTAACTCATAAAGCAATAAATTCAAAGTAAAGGCATCGAAGCAACACAAAGGAAGATATAAGTTTCAGCAATTGCTTTCAACTTTCAACATGTATATCTCATGGATAATTGTCAACACAAAGTAATATGTTGAATGCAAATAAGCAAGTATGTAAGAATCAATGCACAGTTGACACAAGTGTTTGCTTCTAAGATGGAAGGAAGTAGGTAAACTGACTCAACATAAAGTAAAAGAAAGGCCCTTCGCAGAGGTAAGCAGGGATTAAATCATGTGCTAGAGCTTTTTAAGTTTTGAAATCATATAGAGAGCATAAAAGTAAAGTTTTGAGAGGTGTTTGTTGTTGTCAACGAATGGTAGTGGGCACTCTAACCCCCTTGCCAGACAGACTTTCAAAGAGCGGCTCCCATGAAATTTTTATTTTTTGGTGACACTCCTTCCAACCTTTGCTTTCACAACCATGGCTAACCGAATCCTCGGGTGCCTTCCAACAATCACATACCATGAAGGAGTGTCTATTTATTTTAGTTTTATTTAGATGACACTCCTCCCCACTTTTGCTTTCTCAAGCCATGGCTAACCGAATCCTCGGGTGCCTTCCAACATTTCACATACCATGGAGGAGTGTCTATTTGCAAAATTATGAAGGTTAATTAATTGGGGCTGGGAACCCCATTGCCAACTCTTTTTGCAAAATTATTTCATAAGCGGATGAAGCCACTAGTCCATTGGTGAAAATCCGCCCAACAAGATTGAAAGATAAAACACCACATACTTCCTCATGAGCTATAAAACATTGACACAAATAAGAGATGATAAATTTTGAATTGTTTAAAGGTAGCACATGAAGTATTTACTTGGAATGGCAGGAAATACCACATAGTAGGTAGGTATGGTGGACACACATGGCATAGGTTTTGGCTCAAGGTTTTGGATGCACGAGAAGCATTTCCTCTCAGTACAAGGCTTTGGCTAGCAAGGTTGTTTGAAGCAAACACAAGTATGAACCGGTACAGCAAAACTTACATAAGAACATATTGCAAGCATTATAAGACTCTACACTATCTTCCTTGTTGCTCAAACACTTTTACCAGAAAATATCTAGACCTTAGAGAGACCAATCATGCAAACCAATTTCAACAAGCTCTACGGTAGTTCTCCACTAATAGGTTTAAACTACATGATGCATGAGCTTAATCATGATCTACTTGAGAGCTCAAAACAATTGCCAAGTATCAAATTATTCAAGACAATATGAGGCATTTTCTCTTTCCAACCAAATAACAATAAATGCAATAGCTTCCAACTTTTACCATTGAACATTAAAAGTAAAACGAAGAACACTAGTGTTCATATGAAAAAGCGGAGCGTGTCTCTCTCCCAAACAAGGATTGCTAGGATCCGATCTTATTCAAACAAAAACAAACGAAAATAAAAGCACACAGACGCTCCAAGTAAAGCACATAAGATGTGACCGAATAAAAATATAGTTTCAATAGAAGAAACCTGATATATTGTTGATGAAGAAGGGGGTTCCTTGGGCATCCCCAAGCTTAGATGCTTGAGTCTTCTTGAAATATGCAGGGATGAACCACGGGGGCATCCCCAAGCTTAGACTTTTCACTCTTCTTGATCATATATCATCCTCCTCTCTTGACCCTTGAAAACTTCCTTCACACCAAACTCAAAACAAACACATTAGAGGGTTAGTGCATAATCAAAAATTCACATGTTCAGAGGTGACACAATCATTCTTAACACTTCTGGACATTGCCCAAAGCTACTGAAAGTTAATGGAACAAAGAAATCCATCCAACATAGCAAAAGAGGCAATGCAAAATAAAAGGCAGAATCTGTCAAAACAGAACAGTCCGTAAAGACGAATTTTTCTGGGGCACTTAACTTGCTCAGATGAAAATGCTCAAATTGAATGAAAGTTGCGTACATATCTGAGGATCACGCACGTAAATTGGCAGATTTTTTTGAGTTACCTACAGAGAATACTACTCAAATTCGTGACAGCAAGAAATCTGTTTCTGCGCAGTAATCCAAATCTAGTATCAACCTTACTATCAAAGACTTTACTTGGCACAACAATGCAATAAAATAAAGATAAGGAGAGGTTGCTACAGTAGTAACAACTTCCAAGACACAACAAAACAGTAGCAAAATAAACACATGGGTTATCTCCCAAGAAGTGCTTTCTTTATAGCCATTAAGATGAGCTCAGTGATTTTAATGATGCACACCCAAGAAATAATAGTTGAAGCAAAAGAGAGTATCAAAAATCAAATTCAAAACAAATTTAAGCCTAACCCACTTCCTATGAAAATGAATCTTGTAAATAAACAAATTCATGAAGAGCAAAGTGACAAGCATAGGAAGATAAAACACAAGTAACTTCAAAATTCTCAACATAGAGAGGGGAAACTTAATATTATTAAGATGCATATAACCATGTTTACCTCTCTCATAATAACTTTCATTAGCATCATTGATGAAATCCACAATATAACCATCACTTAAAACATTCTTATCATGGTTCATATGCATAAAAGTATCATTAATTTTGGCATAAGAAGAATTCTTCTCATTAATAGTAATTGGAGCAGGATCATTATCAATAATTTGAACATGGTAAACAAGTTGCATACTAAGGGAATTGTTTTTGGCAATCCAATCATAACTATGACAAGTTTCATAAGGATAATTATAACCTATATCATAGCATTCTTTATAATAATCATCAAAGATTGGAGGCGTAGTGTCATCATAAGAAATAGAATAGTTATCTTTCACAGTATGTTCATCTGTGACCATACCATCATTGTTACTAGAAGGAGATGTATCAAACATATAATGATCAGTAGCAAAAGGATTTTCAAACACCTCATCCCCAAGCTTAGAGCTTTCTATATCATTATGGGAGGAAGCATGGATAGTACTGATACTATGGCAATTATTAACATCATCATTTTCAGAATTAGTTTCACAGAGATTTTCAATATCAAAAGTAGTGTGCTCTTTCAAATCATGATCACTAATGTAGGTAAAGGGGATAGGAAGATCACTGTACTCAGATTCATTATCATAATAATCATTAGGAGCAACATACTTACGGTTACCTATCGTTATCTTATACACGCGGGGATATGCCGTTACCTCTTTCTTCTTGTTCCCCATCTTCTTCTTCTTCTTCGTCCCCTTCTTCTTGTTCCCTTTGGGAGGAAGAGGCTTGAAGAGAGGCTTCTCCACATAACCTGAATTATTTCCAGAAACAATAGAAGAAACTTGGGAGGATTCCTCCTTTTCATTAATAAGTTCAAAACACACAGCGGTCCTATCATATTTTGGCAAAGTGTCATCTTCTAGAATATTTTGTATGTAAGTATTTGTATGGCAATTATCAATGCAATAAGAAAGACACCCATGCATGACATCATCAATATCAAGATCGTTAATATCTAACAAAGAAATTTTTCTTGATAACTCTTCACACCACAAAAATAAAGTAAGTTCATCATGCTGATTAGGAGTAATTTCATCATCACAATACATATTTGCAGCACTCATGGGGTTTGAATTATCATTGGAGGAGCATTGAAAATTAAAATGACCCACTCTATGACAAAGTTCACAAATAAAAGGATAGATGGCACAAACTTTTTTACCAAGATCATCTAGAGCCCTAGACCACTTTCTAGTTTTTTCATTCATATGATGGATACAATATTCATCTTTGATTTGATTAATTCCACAGGGTCTATGCATTCCACAAAAATTAACATGCTTATAAGAAATAGCATTCTTAGGAGTTTGAGCATGTTCATTGCAATCATTAACAACAATTTCATTTTCCATGCAAGTGTCTTTGAAAGGTTCATGATATTTATCAAAATTCTTCCTAGGCAATTCAAAATGAGAGGCAAAAGCTTTATAAAGATTTGCAGCAACTTGAGAATCAAGACCATAAGTAGCACTCGTATTTCGAAATTTATCAGTATCCATAAAAGTTTCAATGCATTCATAATCATAATTTATACCTGATTCTTTACCTTTGTTCTTCTCCCAATCTTCAGTATTCTCCTGAATCCGATCAAGAAGATCCCATCTAGCTTCAACCTCCTTGCTTGTGAAGGATCCCTCCAAACAGGCATCTAGATAGTCCTTGTGATGTCATGAAAGCCTTGCATAAAAAATATTAATAATAACATTACGGGGGAGCTCATGAATGGGACATTTGAGAATTAGTGACTTCAATCTCCCCCATGCTTGAGAAATACTCTCTCCATCACGAGGATAAAAGTTATAAATGTAATTTCTATCAATATGCACTTCATGAGGAGGATAAAATTTAGAATAAAAGAGAGATACAATTTCCTCCCAACCAAGAGAATGACTATTCTTCAGCAATTTATACCAATGCGCCGCTTTACCAGACAGCGAAATAGAGAATAGTTTCTTCCTCACTTCATCCATAGAGATACCTGCACACTTGAATAACCCGCATAATTCATGCAAAAACAAGAATGATCTCCAGGATGGACAGTTCCATCCCCTTCATAACGGTTATCCATAACACGTTCAATAATTTTCATGGGTATCTTGAAAGCAGTACTTGCAGTGGGTGGATTTAAAATATCACAAGCATCATTAGAGTTATCGCATATGGGAGATAAAGTATTATCAGAGCAAATTTTCTCCCCTAAAGATGGGAAGCTAAAAAGATCATAAAAACTAGCTTCCCCAAGCTTAGACTTCTCCATAGCATTAGCAGTAATTGCGTTCATACTAATAACATTGCTACTAGCATGCAAATAAGGTTCCATAGGTTTTATATTTTTCGCATCAAATAATTCATGTCTTAACTCAGGAAATAGACTAAAAAGCTCACTAATTTTTTTGTTGTTTTCCATTATGCCTAACTAGTGAAAAATAAAAACAAGAAACAAAAAGATGCAATTGCAGGATCTAAAGGAAATAGCTTCGAGCACTCACACACCGGCAACAGTGCAAGGAAATAGCTTAGTAGTCGGAGGATGTGAATACCTTTTACCTTACCTCCCTAGGAACGGCGCCAGAAAATAGCTTGTTGTCTACTGTTGGCTTCTTTTCCTGTAGACAATGTTGGGCCTCCAAGAGCAGAGGTTTGAAGAACAGCAGCAAGTTTTCCCTTAAGTGAATCACCCAAGGTTTATCGAACTCAGGGGGGAAGAGGTCAAAGATATCCCTCTCAAGCAACCCTGCAATTACGATACAAGAAGTCTCTTGTGTCCCCAACACACCTAATACACTTGTCAGATGTATAGGTGCACTAGTTCGGCGAAGAGATAGTAAAATGCAAGTGATATGGATGTATATGAGCGGTAATAGCAATCTGAAATAAAGATGGCAGCAAGTAAACATGTAGCAGAACAGTAAATAAACGGAGATTCGATGTTTGGAAACAAGACCTAGGGATCATACTTTCACTAGTGGACACTCTCAACATTGATCACATAATAAAACTACTCTACAATCTCTTGTTGGATAACAAACACCATTCATTGTGTAGGGCTACAAGAGCTCCCTCAAGCCGGAGTAAACAAGCTCCACAACATTCGGAGTTCATATTTAAGTAACCTTTAGAGTGCATGATAGACCATTGCAATTATACCGAGTACTAACATAGCATGCACACTGTCACCATCAGGCTATGAAAGGGGGAATAGATCGCATCAATACCATCATAGTAATAGTTAACTCCATAATCTATAAGAGATTACAATCATAACCTATGCCAAGTACTACATGATGCACACACTGTCAACATTACATCATGGAGGAGGAATAGAGTACTTTAATAACATCACTAGAGTAGCACATAGATTAATAGTGATACAAAGCTCATCATATGAATCTCAATCATGTAAGGCAGCTCATGAGATTATTGTATTGAAGTACATGGAAGAGAGAGATTAACCACATAGCTACCGGTACAGCCCTTAGCCTCGAGGGAGAACTACTCCCTCCTCATCATGGGAGACAGCGATGGCGATGAAGATGGCGGTGGAGTCGATGGAGATGGATCCGGGGGCAATTTCCCGTCCCAGCAGGGTGCCGGAACAGAGACTCCTGTCCCCCGAATTGGAGTTTCGTGATGGCGGCGGCGTCCCTGGAGTCTTTCTGGAGTTTCGTCAATCGGTGTCGAAGTTTTAGGTCACGAGGGGTTAAATAGGCAAAGAGGCGGAGTCGGAAGGGCGCCAGGGCTCCCTCCCCAAAGGCCGGCGCGGCCAGGGTGGAGCCGGCGCGGCCCTGTGGTGTGGGCCCCCCTGGCCCATCTTCGTCTCCCCTTCGGACTTCTAGAACCTTCCCGGAAAAATAAGATATTTGGTCTTTGTTTCGTCGAATTCCGAGAATATTGCCCGAACAGCCTTTCTCGAACCAAAAACAGCAGAAAACAGGAACTGACACTTCGGCATCTTGTTAATAGGTTAGTTCCGGAAATGCATGAAATCATTATAAAGTGCGAGCAAAACATGTAGGTATTGTCATAAAACAAGCATGGAACATCAGAAATTATAGATACGTTGGAGACGTATAAGGCGACAACAGTTTGAATCCTCTTTTTTTTTCTTCCGCTATGACTAGTGATTCAGCCAAGTTTGATCCGGCTGAAGTTGTTTCCAGCGAGACCTTGTAGTTACCCACCACAGTTATTGGACCGTTAGGTGCTGGTATCTTCATCTTCAGATAACTCGTGTGAGTGGAGGCCATGAATTTTGCCAATGCCGGCCTTCCCAGCAGGGCATGGTAGGGGCTCTCCAGATCCACCACTTTGAACAGAATGTTTTCCACGCGGCAATTATCCCGGCCACCAAACAGCACATCAACCCGGACCTTTCCCATCGAGAAGCATGACAATCCAGGAACTATACCGTGGAAAGTCGTGTGACTTGGTTCTAGCATGTTTTGAGTTATGCCAAGCGTGTGCATGGTGTGCCGGTACATGACGTTGATGCTGCTGCCATTGTCCACCAGCACTTTGCTGAACCGGACTCGTGATGATGGCCCATGCATGATAGGATCCACCACCAAAGCGTATCCGCCCGGGTTAGGCATCACTTTCGGGTGATCCTTGAAGGACCAAGTGATCTCTTGTTCCGACCATAACATGTATTTCGGTACCGTCGATATGACAACGTTTACCTCCGTGGAACGGTGATGCATACTTTGCCGGTCTCTTGGTCCGGTCACGAAGACCACACAACACACATCTGGGTCGTGGTAAACATTCTGGCCTTGTGGCATCGGAGGCGGGGCATGGTTATTATTGCCATGCGCCACCTGATGAACTCCTTCCTGTTGCTGCGGCCGATTTTGCTGTGCGTGAACCGGCTGCGCATTTGCCCCGGTAAGCGGAGGTGGTGGCGGCAATGTTTCGAAACCCTCCTTCATCAGCCTCTTGGTCCAGGAGCAATCTTTCGTTAGATGATTTGCCGGCTTTGTTGGGTTAGGAGTGTGCCAACAACACTGCTGATGCATTGCGGATTCCATGGTGTACTTAGGCTGATCATGTCAAGGTTTTTTCTCCGCCCATTGCTTCTTTTGGCCGGCCCATGGCTGGCCTCCAGTTTTCTGCCTTTGGCTTCCGCCGGTTCTGAATTATCTTGTACTGCGGCCACTTGCTCCATTCCATATCTTCTGTCCGGAAAATCTTCCCTTGTTTTGTTATGGTGGTTGTTCCGGTACTGGTCTTGGCGCGGTGAGAATCTCGGCAGTAGGTCACCCGCGATTTTCGGGTGCATTGGATCTCCCAGTGCATAGCTATCGGCCACCCGAATCATTTCAGCCAAAGTGGTTGGCATGTTTTCGCTGCAACCTCTGCCACACCGGTGAGCCTCTCCGGCATCCGTTGCAGAACCAACTTATGGCCTGAGCCTCTATCACACCTTCGCGGGAGTTTCTTGTTGAACTCCATCGGGTTAGATATTTCCGGTCGGTTTTGTTCTCGCGCTGCTGGCACATGGCGAGCTGCTGCGGTCGATGGATTTATAGTTTGATCGGGGTGAGGAATTGGACAGGATCGGGCATCAATCAGTGCCCTCCGTCCCAACGGGAAATGCACTCATGAATTGATTATTTATCCGCGCCCGTGTCTTGTTTTGAGGAAGCAATGAACATTGTATTTTTCCATTATCAATAAATGAGGAAGGAGGGGTGAGGTCCTCACTTGCGAGTGAGGCAAGGCTTTCTTTTATTCCCAGCATCCTTGAGTTCGTAGTCAAACTCACCTTCATCCACCTTTCATGGACTGGCGCGGGCAAGCGCCGATGTCTGGAGCAGGAGATGGAAGCTTGGGTTGAGGAGGTTGTCAACGAGTCATCAAAGGCGATAGATTGGTTATATTCGGATTCGTTTGATTTTGATTTGCGTAACTTCGAACAAGTAGAATCCGGGCTTGAAGAGAAGGGAAATCGGAATTCCAGTCAGAAAAAAGTACATAGTGGAAATAAATGCAACAAGAAATGCATAAATAAATCTTTCGGCCTCCGGTATATACTGCTGAAGTTGCCCACAAAGACTTCTTCAAAATCAAGCCACCCATTTATGCTGCTTTTGGGAAGTTGTTCAGCCAAATGCGTGTCGGTCCAACTACTACGAATGGTATGAATCTCACCGCCCAGCGCCGGTTTTCTCCTCCAGCGACTATTCCTCCATCTCCAGCGACATATACCGCTGTGATGTAATCCGCAAACCAATCTTCCGCTTTAGTGGTACCGTCATACGTTTTTGTATCCCGAGGCATTTCTCTCATTATCCGGGGGGCCGAAATATGACGGACCCGGTGGGCTTTCCTTCCCTGTGGTACAGTTGTTTTTGCAGGACTTTTGGGTGGGCCACGGCCCCCCCGGCGGGAGGTGGTGCACCGGTCTGACCCGTGTCGCATACCATACGAGCCGCGACATCCGCCCATCCCCACCCAAACCGAATCGCAACCCGGAACCCCGCCCCGGCGGCGATCGACGGCGACGATGAGCAGGCGGCCCCGCGACGAGCCCTCCTCCTCCTCCTACTCCTCCGCCCAAAAGCGCCACAACCCAGGTACTCCTTCCTCACCAGACCCCGTCTCATCGACGCCAACCCACCAATCCCCTGGTCCAAATACCTAACTAGGGTTTCTGCTCCGCGTAGGCGTCGCCGGCGGCGGGTATGGGGGCCAACAGGCGTACTCGGAGGACCAGATCCAATCGATGCACGTCGCGGACCACTACAGCGCCCGGACGAACCAGTCGCTCGAGGAGCGCGAGAACAGCCCCATCATCCATCTCAAGAAGCTCAACAACTGGGTACCCCATCCAAACCCTTCAGAAAAAATGTCATCTCCTCGACGGCCGTGCTAATCCTTCAATGTCATCTTTGGCAGATAAAGAGCGTCCTCGTCCAGCTGTACACGCGCCCAGGAGACCGCGTTCTTGATCTTGCGTGCGGCAAGGTAAGCACTGTCTCTTATTTTCGTGTGTGCGTGTGTGTTAATTAAGGCGAGCAGAGATTCTTGTAGCAGGTCGAGGTAATACATGTTGTGCAATGCAGGGAGGTGATTTGATCAAGTGGGATAAGGCCAGGGTTGGCTACTACGTAGGGGTTGATATTGCGGAAGGCTCGGTTAGTTCCCCATCACATGATGACACTATTTGCATACAACTACACAAGTCGGTGTCATGTTGTAATTTGTGGTTCATGAGTTTGGTTTCCCCATCTCTGTAATGCTTTGCCATGCATATGCCTTCTGCTTGCTTCTCTGTCCAGAGCAGAGCTGTGCATTGCCATCGTTTGGCAGAGTCAATCTATATTGCACTTCATGTTCAGTTAGTTGCGTACTTGATTACACCTTGTAAGATTTAAAATTCTTGTCTCAGACCAGAGAAATTTGTGCATCCATCTCTGGTCTCCTCCCCAGCCTACTGTAGGTCTCAACTAGGCAGAAACAGATTGAACACTCAAGTTGTAATAATCATATTATGCGCAATTTGGGTTTTGATGTGTTTGCGTAACTTTGGACCTTTACACTTGCAGATTAAAGATTGCATGACCCGTTTTAATGGTGATTCTGATCAACAACGGCGGAAGAAGTTCAGTTTTCCTGCACGGCTTATTTGCGCTGATTGTTACGAGGTAAAAGCAACAATAGATGGTACAGTCTACCTAATTAACCAAACCGAATGTGATGCTCTGCCATCTGCTATGTACGCTGAAGCGGACTGCAATTGTTATTGGACATAGTGCCGCAGCTTGTTTCAACTGTTGATTTTTCTTTATGCTTTCACTTCACCAGGAAGAATATTCTTTACCCCAATGCAAGTCTTGCGTTACTCTTCACATGCTCATCAACAATTTTGAATTACATGGCAATTTTTTTTAAAATGTTTTTTGTAGACTCGTCTGGATAAGTATTTATCCGAGGATGCTCCATTTGACATATGCAGCTGCCAGGTGAGTGACCTAGCTTTATATTTCCAATGAACAAGTATTCAATTTTCTTATTTACTTGTTATTATTCGGTTCATTCAACCGTCTATTTTCCCATTTGCCTGACAATTTTGTATTTCTAAACCTTAAATAAAATAAAGCAAAATAACTGTTAAATAGTGCAAATAGTATGGCCAGTTTTGTTAAAAAAATCTTGCTGAAAAGATGTTGAAACTTAAGAAGCATTGTCATTCCCAGCAATTAAAATGCAACTCCAGTGATCTTGAATCTACTTTTAATGAGTAATGCACCATCAGGCGATTTAGAATGTCTGAACACTAAATGGGTAGGATCATAATGAGCTAACTGTTTGAATATTGATTGGATGTCCCATTCTGACGATCTCTATGTATTTCAGTTTGCAATGCATTACTCATGGTCAACTGAAGCACGTGCAAGACAGGCCCTTGCTAATATATCTGCATTGCTTCGTCCTGGAGGCACTTTCATTGGGACAATGCCTGATGCTAATGTCATCATTAAAAGGCTAAGAGAAAGTACGTAACTATCTTGAATTATAATTTGATTGATCTCATAAAATTGTACTGTATTTGTCAAAAGATGTGTGAAACAATACTGTATCCTCAGCTGAAGCAATGGAGTTCGGGAACAGTGTTTACTGTATTACTTTTGGTGACGAGTACGCTGAAAAGGTATTTGTGTTTATTTAATATAAATTCTCGTATGTTTAGTTTTCATTACTAACTGAATCTCTGTTGTTTTCAAATGATGCAGAAATTCCCTGCATCCAGACCTTTTGGTATCAAGTACAAGTTTCATTTAGAGGTGACAACAAGATCTACTTTTCAATAGTTTGCGCCTTTGATAGCTGGCTTCTTTTAATTTTTTTCCAGCTGAACACTGATGTTCACATTTCAATGTTCACTCAAATGGTAACAGAGAAAAAATGTGAAAATGTCAATGTAGTTTGTAGTCTGATTAGAGTAACATTCTTGTGATTTTGTATGCACTACTCTTTTAATGCTTGCCATATATCTAGTCTGACATAGATTATTCTTGTGATTATTGTTTGCTGCAACCTTTGGTGGTTTCTTACCCTAGACGTTCTCGTTGCAGTCTAGAAGTGATGTCCTTAGCATTGCCCTTCTTGAACTTATAGTTCTTGTTACAACTTGTTTGTGTGTTTATTGCCTTATGCTGTAACTTGTAACCTGGCTTCCTACTTGTTACTCATTATCTTCTTTACATATATTTTATTTTCACATAAAATAATGAAACTTATTCCTAACAAATTCCCTGGCAACATGCAGGATGCAGTTGATTGCCCGGAGTGGGTTGTTCCATTCCATCTCTTCAAACTACTTGCGGAGGAGGTAGACCTGTGCCTTCTTTTCCTTATTATTGTCAACAAGTTAATTTCAATATTTTTTTAAAATCTATTCTACCGCATATTTCTTTTGTCATTTAATTGGTTTGTACATATTTGCTGCACAGACATATGGTGATGTTTTGACAAAAAATGTTATTTTTTACAGTATGATCTAGAGCTGGTTCTGATGAAGAACTTCCATGAATTTGTAAACGAGTACTTGCAAAAGCCAGATTTTGCTGATCTCATGCGGAGGCTGGGTGCTCTCGGTGATGGACGAGACAAGAGTAACTAGATTCTTAACTATTAAATTAAATGCCCTCAGTAAATGTCATTTCACCACCTTAACATGAAAAGTTATGCAGGTACCCTATCGCAGGATGAGTGGGAAGTATCCTATCTCTACCTTGCATTTGTTTTGCGGAAGGTATTACACAAACACAATTTCACCATTTCTCATCCTAGTACCAACTGAAACCACAGATATCTATGTTTGCTGAAATGTTCTCTTTTTCGCAGCGAGGCGCTGCTCCCTCTCAGCGGAGAGTCGGCAATACTAGCAGAGGGAAGACCTTTCTTGCCGAGGAGGACATAGAGGTTCTCTCGATATAAAGCAGACTGCCATACTGGAGCTTACTAACAACTTACTGATTCTATGCTTCACATCGTGTAAAAGAACGTTGATCTTTAGTGGTTCACCTTTATTTTTCTAATCTGTTGCATAACTTCGCCAAGTTCAATGTATAATCAGCATGGTCTCAATGAATCATGATGTAATTTTGCAGGGATGGATAAATATTAGGTGTCAGTTCACACAAAACTTTCAAATTATATACTGAACATTGAAAAGTGTTTCACGGGTTTTCCCCGTGATGTGCTCACATTTTTTACACTTCGAATTCCTGAAGTGTTGGACTTGTATCGTTTTTTGACCAACACATTGAGCAGCGTCCAAGCAACGGCATGCTTATGAACAGGCAACCGTAGTCGCTCGGATTGACTGCTTGCACTAGCTGGATGGAATAGATTGTACGAGCATGGCCTCAATACAGCAGTTGGTCGCTCTGCTTCTTGTGCATGACATAACAGCATGAGAGACTCTCGCAGCTCCAAGCCCCAAGCTACTACAACATCGTCGTCACTGTCCTAGACGACTAAGCCCCTGCCACCCTTCGAAGGTTCAGTATTATGCGAATCATCAGACTATCAGAGCAACTGTCCTCCCCTCGGTCTCTTCCATCCGTCATCTCGACCAGCTTTTGTGAGGTGTTGTTTCAAGTCCCATGCGTGCCTGCCAATCATCAGAGCAACTGAAGCAGAAGATGTTCTCTCTTCGCTGCCATTCTTTGTAGTGCATAACCTTCCAAATCGAAAATCTACATCAGCATTTCTTTTGCATCTTTACAGCTTGGCTGAACTTCCCGGATTGGCTAGAAAAATGGCAACCCTCCAAGAACTGGTTTATGCATTCTGAGTTTCCGACCTTTAGCCTGAACGAATTAACAGCTAGGGAGCTCATGATTTGGAGCCATCCAACGGTGTCATGACCGTACATGTGAATGCACTGGGCCTTGTCGACCTTGGCGGCCATCCTCATCGGAGCTGCATCGGAGTATATATGCCAGAGGAGTTGCACAGGTGACATCGAGCAAAACCGAAAAACTGAACCCGTGTCCTTCCTCCGTCCTTCTCTCTTTCCTCTGTCCTTTCTCTCTCGATCTTCTTTCTCATGGAGTGGTTGCTCTTCACAATCATCTTGTATCAACCTCACGTCCGGGCGATCACCCGCGGCGTACAAACAGCTGTTGAGGATCGTTCCTGCCTAGCTCCGGCTATCGAGCAAAACCGAAAAACTGAACCCGTGTCCTTCCTCCGTCCTTCTCTCTTTCCTCTGTCCTTTCTCTCTGGATCTTCTTTCTCATGGAGTGGTTGCTCTTCACAAGCAGCTTGTATCAGCCTCACGTCCCGGCGATCACCCGCGGCGTACAAACAGCTGTTGAGGATCGTTCCTGCCTAGCTCCGGCTTGTGCAGGGCAGCTCATAGCTTGTCCCATGTCGGCCTGACAGTCCCAGATTCTATTTCCACCGAAGCGTTCTTTCGATTTCATTTTGCTGTTTTCTTTTAAGATTCTATGCGTACTAAGCAATATTTCTCGCAGCCTCAACCCTGTTTCTACCATTATCTTATTAGATCGCACATCTAGCACCCGAACAATATCCATTCTTCACTGTAACATTATCAGTTGGCAAGTAACATAAGAAACACGCTGTAAGTGACATGTCTTTATTATACTGGTCTCAAGACTCGAAAGCTTCGACTAACACAGTATGGCAGGAGACACACCCTGTACATTACAACCGTAGTTCTTAACAACACGACATACAAGTTATTTTCGACAGATTTAAGGCACAATAGGCACCAAGATGGCTTGATCTTGCATATCTCAGGCCCTCTTGAACAGAACAACTAGGATGACAGCCATGGCAAGGGCCATGAACGATCCACCAGCCGCCAGCTCGGCGAAAGAAGGGGAGCTACCCTTTTTAGTGGATGAGCTCGGTCCCGCCTCAGTGTCTGCTGTGTTGTGGAACAGATCTTGGAAAAAGTTGGTTATGTTCTCGACCACCTCCATCATTGTCTTCTTTGCGTTGTCCACAAAGTCCAGTAAAGCTGAGCCAGTAGGTAGTTCCCCAGAAGATGCAAAGTCTGTGGATGTCTCTCCAAATTTCTCCGGCGAGTCTACCGAGCCAGTATCCTCAGGAAAAGTATTAACCAGAGCTGTACCAAAAGAGAAAAGAGTAACAATGGTCATACAGTGCCCTCAAAACAGGTCAATACTGGTCATACTGTTCTCTCAAAAACACTAAATGTCAGATGTAACTTCGAGTATAGGACAAGGTGAATCATACTTTGCTGGTGACTCCTGTAAAATTCCATAACTTTTTCGTTTCTCAGCACCGCGTCCCATACATTTTTATCTGATGCAAGCGAGGCAACAACACTCTGGAGATCAAGACAAAAAGAAAAAGAACATAAGTGAAAGAAACAGGATATTAGAATGGCTCAGCTGCACCAAATCTTGCTATGTTATATATAATTAATTACCTGCAATAAATTATCTAATGATAAAGTGCCCTACTTCTAGAAACAACGCATCTAAAACATGAAAATAGATTCCATACAAAATCCATCAACACTCTGAACTGAATCTTGCTATGCTACCCATAATTAATCACCGGGCAATAAATGATCTAATAATGAAAAAGTGCTGTGTTTCAGGAAATTATGCAACTTAAACAAAATCTGAAAGTACAACATGTCATGTAGAATTTATTCACGCTACAACATGCTTACAAACAAATTAAAAGTACACAATCTACCAAAATTATCAAGGACACATCATAAAAGCAACGATAACAAGCTATGAACTGATCAATGGCTGTACGACACAACATATCTTCAGCTGTAACAGGCACATTCAATTACAGTTAAGTATCTCTTTCCAAAAGCAACTTCAACAATATTGTATGAGTATACAAAGCCATATAGATTATGATAACAACTCATTGACTGAAGATAGACCACAACAGCAGCGAAGTATTACAGTTACAAACCTGAGCCTCTGAGCTTGATTTTAACAATGTAAAAGCCTGCACTACATGCCCAGGCATAGCAGGAATTAGCGCATCGGCTCCCAGCTTGTTAAGCTCTTGATCATGTTCCTTAACAACTTGTACTGGAGTCTCTGAAAAATAAACCCTACAAACAACCAATTTTGTAAGACCTATTAAAATAAGAATTTGAAATGATAGAATAATATGTATTATGAAGAAAAAGGATGTATATGCATATGCAGAAGATTCTAAGACAATCAAGGTAGCATACATACTTGAATAAAGGTATATGCATATGCAGAAGATTCTAAGACAATCAAGGTAGCATACATACTTGAATAAAGATAACGGTTTTGGTATACCTCAGGCGACTAAGAAGTAACTATTTCTAAGTCAACAATAAGAACCCTTCGATCCGACTGTTAATATTTGTGCAACCATAAAGGGATAGAAAGGTCTTAACTGGATGGCTTTAAGTGTTTGCCGAAAACTATTTCTAAGTCGACTGACAAATAGTCACTCTCTACAGAAAAAAACACAGCACTTTGTTAAGCTACGTGCAGAAGGTTTTCTCCTGCAATATAGAAGAGAGAAGTGGCAGGGTAGTAGGGATGTGAGGATATCATCGTCTATTAAAGTGTTACATTGTTAAATTAACAAAAATGAACTGGCAAACTAGAGTTCAGTTCCCGATTTACTACTAATTTATCGGGGAAGTTGCGTCTAGAGTTGTTAGTGATGATTGCGGAATGGAACCTTAACATTAATGACAGTTCAGAAACACAAACGATCCTTTAACTTCATAGCATTTTTTTCTACTTTTTACACTTGATATTTGTTTCTGATTTGATGCTTTTAGCGTAAAAAACGAACAATTCCTTCCAACTAAACCGCTGTTGACCAATCACATACAATATATAAATTAAACATCACCATATGAAACTCTAAACACATATGAGATTCTTCTCTTTATACTGAAGCAGGTAAAGTGAAAATCTGACTCCCAGCTACAAAAAAAAAAACCCCAATTAAGCAGCATGAATCCAATTCCTAATCCATCACAGACCAATTAGATACTAACAAATCAGGACAAGCATATTACCAATAGAGCATGTTCCAGACCATCGCCCAAAGCAATCAGAAGAAAGTCATACTACTAAGTAATTGCCCCCCAAAAAAACAGGCATATCGGACCAATTCTACTCGAAATTCGACAAATCCGGATAAGGAAAGTATCCAAGTTAACATTTCTCACCTGTCTATAGCGTCCTTGAGCTCAGAGGTGGCCTCCTCGGCCTCCTCAAACGAGGGCGGCGCGAACACCAGCCTCGGCCTCTCGACCACCGCCTCCTCCGCATCGGAGGCCGCGGCCTCCCTCCAGTCCGCGAACTCCCAGTCATCCGCCTCCCAGGACGCCCAGTGCGACCCGGCCGGCGCGGCCGCGGGGATCTCCCCGGCCGCGGACACCAGCGAGGCCGCCGCGGCAGCCTCGGCGGCGGGGGCCGTGGCGAAGGCCGGCGCGACGTTGCGGAAGCGCCCTCCGGCGGCCGCCGCCGCCGCGCCCCCGGCGATGCCGACCTTCGCGGCGGTGCGCATGACGCCTCCTCCCATGGCTCCTCTCGCGGTGGCGTGTCGCGTCTCCTCTCTTTGCTCTTCGTTCGCGTCGTCCGATATGTTCGGGGAAAAAAAACTGCAGATGATTGATTCCGAGGATACGGATAAGGTATTTTCTCGTGTTAAAAAAAAATGGAGGAATAGCTGAGCTTGACTTCGGTGCGAAGTTATCCAGACGCGGATGTATGACGGTGAGTGACACGTGGGGCCTGTGTCAGCGGGAAACGGAGTTTTCACTTTCCGACATGCCTTTTTTTTTTTACTGAACCCGCATGTAAATTAGTCACTCCGTTTGGAGTTTTCACCTATAAGTTTCAGCAGTTGCTTTCAACTTCAACATGTATATCTCATGGATAATTGTCAACACAAAGTAATATGATGAATGCAAATAAACAAGTATGTAAGAATCAATGCACACAGTTGACACAAGTGTTTGCTTCTAAGATAGAAAGAAGTAGGTAAACTGATTCAACATAAGTAAAAGAAAGGCCCTTCGCAGAGGGAAGCAGGGATTAAATCATGTGCTAGAGCTTTTTAAGTTTTTAAATCATATAGAGAACATAAAAGTAAAGTTTTGAGAGGTGTTTGTTGTTGTCAACGAATGGTAGCGGGTACTCTAACTACCTTATCAACCAGACTTTCAAGAGCGGCTCGCATGAAGGACGTTATCTCTACCAGCAAGGTAGATCATCCCTCTTCTCTTATATTTACACATGTATTTTAGTTTCATTATTGATGACACTCCTCCCAACCTTTTGCTTACACAAGCCATGGAAAACCGAATCCTCGGGTGTCTTCCAACATTCACATACCATGGAGGAGTATCTATTTGCAAAATTAAGTTGCTTACTGATAGATCAGGGCAAAGCATGTGAAGAGAATTATTAATGCAAGTTAATTAATTGGGGCTGGGCACCCCATTGCCAGCTCTTTTTGCAAAATTATTGGATACGCGGATATGCCACTAGTCCATTGGTGAAAGTCTGTCAGAAGTAAATGACAAGGTTGAAAGATAAACACCACATACTTCCTCATGAGCTATAAAACATTGACACAAATAATAGATAATAGCTTTTGAATTATTTAAAGGTAGCACATGAAGTATTTACTTGGAATGGCAGAAAATACCACATAGTAGGTAGATATGGTGGACACAAATGACATAGGTTTTGGCTCAAGGATTTGGATGCACGAGAAGTATTCCCTCTCAGTACAAGGCTTTGGCTAGCAAGGTTGTTTGAAGCAAACACAAGTATGAACCGATACAGCAAAACTTACATAAGAACATATTGCAAGCATTATAAGACTCTACACTGTCTTCCTTGTTGTTCAAACACTTTTACCAGAAAATATCTAGACTTTAGAGAGACCAATCATGCAAACCAAATTTCAACAAGCTCTACGGTAGTTCTACACTAATAGGTTTAAACTACATGATGCAAGAGCTTAAACATGATCTATGAGAGCTCAAAACAATTACCAAGTATCAAGTTATTCAAGACAATATGAAGCATTTTCTGTTTCCAACCAAATAGCAATTAACGAAGCGGTTTTCAACTCCACCATGAACATTAAAGATAGAACTAAGAACACCAGTGTTCATATGAAAAAGCGGAGCGTGTCTCTCTCGCACATAATCATGAATTTATTCAAGCATAAACAAAAATAAAAACAAACAGACGCTCCAAGTAAAGTACATAAGATGTGACGGAATAAAAATATAGTTTCACTAGAGGTGACCTGATAAGTTGTCGATGAAGAAGGGGATGCCTTGGGCATCCCCAAGCTTAGATGCTTGAGTCTTCTTGAAATATGCAGGGATGAACCACGGGGGCATCCCCAAGCTTAGACTTTTCACTCTTGTTGATCATATTGTATCATCCTCCTCTCAAGCTTGGTGACACTACTACCTCCATACCGCTTTGGCAATTACCCAGTACGAGAGAAAAGTTTGATTATAAATTTAGTCAATAAAATATGCCACAAAAATTATACCATTGAATTCATATTTAAAAGGAATTTCCAATAATATAAATTTTGTGATATATATATTTTATAGTTTTTTAACCAAATTAGTAGTTAAAGTTTTTTCTCGAAATACGTAATGGGAAATAGCCCTGTAAATAGTTATAGATGGAGTATATAATACTTAGAGCATCTTCAGTCGCGTCCCCAAAGCATCCCACAGCTTTTTGAAGCGCGCCGGACATTTAACCGGCCCTAGCCGCGCACCTCAAAGGCCTTTTTTCGCCTGGTGCAGCTTAATACGGTGTCTGGCGTCCCGAGGCCGTGCCCGTTCCACATGGGACGATTCTGGCGCGCCGGACATAGCGAGAAGAGAGGCGGGAAGTGGCGGGTCCGACGCGTCGTTCACACACGAATGAAGCGCTGCAGCTTTGCCTTAATGGCGACTGAGGGGCAGGCGAGACGTCTGATACGTCTCAAACGTATCTATAATTTCTTATGTTCCATGCTAGTTTTATGACAATACCTACATGTTTTGTTCACACTTTATATCGTTTTGATGCGTTTTCCGGAACTAACCTATTGACGAGATGCCGAAGTGCCAGTTCCTGTTTTCTGCTGTTTTTGGTTTCAGAAATCCTAGTAAGGAAATATTCTCGGAATTGGACGAAATCAACGCCCAGCATCTTATAATTCCACGAAGCTTCCAGAACACCGGAGGGGGGCCAGAGGAGAGCCACAGGGCCACCAGACAGTAGGTCGGCGCGGCCCAAGGGGGGGGCGCGCCCCCCTATTGTGTGGCGCCCCCGTAACCCTTCCGACTCCGCCTCTTCGCCTATTTAAAGCTCCCTGACCTAAATCTTCGATACGGAAAAGCCACGGTACGAGAAACCTTCCAGAGCCGCCGCCATCGCGAAGCCAAGATCTGGGGGACAGGAGTCTCTGTTCCGGCACGCCACCGGGACGGGGAAGTGCCCCGGAAGGCTTGTCCATCGACACCACCGCCATCTTCATCACCGCTGCTGTCTCCCATGAGGAGGGAGTAGTTCTCCATCGAGGCTAAGGGCTGTACCGGTAGCTATGTGGTTAATCTCTCTCCTATGTACTTCAATACAATGATCTCATGAGCTACCTTACATGATTGAGATTCATATGAGATTTGTATCACTATTAGTCTATGTGCTACTCTTGTGATGTTATTAAAGTAGTCTATTCCTCCTTCACGGTGTAATGGTGACAGTGTGTGCATCGTGTAGTTCTTGGCGTAGGTTATGATCATAATCTCTTGTAGGTTATGGAGTTAATTATTACTATGATAGTATATATGTGATTTATTCCCCCTTCATAGTGTAAAGGTGACAGTGTGTATGCTATGTTAGTACTCGGTTTAAATTGCAAAGATCTATTATGCTCTAAAGGTTACTTAAACATGAATACCGAATGTTGTGGCGCTTGTTAACTCCGGCATTGAGGTGCTCTTGTAGCCCTACACAACGAATGGTGTTCATTATCAAACAAGAGTATATGTAGCACAAAGGAAGAGAACTTATTTATTTATGTGATCAATGTTGAGAGTGTCCACTAGTGAAAGTATGATCCCTAGGCCTTGTTTCCGAATATCGAATCTCCGTTTATTTACTGTTCTGTTGCATGTTTACTCGCTGCCATATTTTATTCAGATTGCTATTGTTACTCATATACATCCATATTACTTGTATTTCACTATCTCTTCGCCGAACTAGTGCACCTATACATCTGACAAGTGTATTAGGTGTGTTGGGGACACAAGAGACTTCTTGTATCGTGATTGCAGGGTTGCTTGAGAGGAATATCTTTGACCTCTTCCTCCCTGAGTTCGATAAACCTTGGGTGATCCACTTAAGGGAAACTTGCTGCTGTTCTACAAACCTCTGCTCTTGGAGGCCCAACACTGTCTACAAGAATAGAAGCACACGTAGACACCAAGCACTTTTCTGGCGCCGTTGCCGGGGAGGAAAGGTAAAAGGCACTCATACTCCGGTCCCAGGTAACTAAGTACTTTTCTGTTGCCATTGTGTGTGTGCTCGAAGCTATTTCCTTTAGATCCTGCAATTGCATCTTTTTGTTTCTTGTTAAACACTAGTAAGGCATAATGGAAAACATCTGTGAGCTTTTTAAACTATTTCCTGAGTCAAGACATGAATGGTTTAATGCGAAAATTAAAAAACCTATGGAACCTTATTTGCATGCTAGTAGTAATATTAGTATGAACGCTTTGAACACCATTGTTGCTAATGATATAGAAAATTCTAAGCTTGGGGAGGTCGGTTTTGATGAAAATGATCTCTTTAGCCCTCCGGGTATTGAGGAGAAAGTTTATGTTGATTATGATATGCCTCCCATATATGATGATTATAATGATAGTGGTCTTTTGGTGCCGCCTACTATGGAGGATAAAGTTTATTATGATGATACTATACCTCCTATATTTGATGATGAGAATAATAATGATAGCTACTTTGTTGAATTTGCTCCCACTACAACCAATAAAATTGATTATGCTTCTCTGGAGAGTAATGATACTTTTATGCATGAGAATAAGAATGCTTTATGTGATACTTATATTGTTGAGTTTGTTCATGATACCTCTGAAATTTATTATGAGAGAGGAAAATATGGTTGTACAAATTTTCATGTTACTAAAACACCTCTCTATATGCTGAAATTTTTGAAGTTACACTGGTTTTATCTTCCTATGCTTGTTACTTTGCTCTTCATGAACTTGTTTATTTACAAGATTCCTATGCATAGGAAGCATATTAGACTTAAATGTGTTTTGAATTTGCTTCTTGATGCTCTCTTTTGCTTCAACTCTTATTTCTTCCGAGTGCATCATTAAAATTACTGAGCCCATCTTAATGGCTATAAAGAAAGCACTTCTTGGGAGATAACCCATGTGTTTATTTTGATACTGTTTTGTTGTGTCTTGGAAGTTGTTACTACTGTAGCAACCTCTCCTTATCTTTATTTTATTGCATTGTTGTGCCAAGTAAAGTCTTTGATAGCAAGGTTCATACTAGATTTGGATTACTGCGCAGAAACAGATTTCTGTCTTTCACGAATTTGGGCAGGGTTCTCTGTAGGTAACTCAGAAAAATCTGCCAATTTACGTGCGTGATCCTCAGATATGTACGCAACTTTCATTCAATTTGAGCATTTTCATCTGAGCAAGTCCAGTGCCTCTAAAAAATTCGTCTTTACGGACTGTTCTGTTTTGACAGATTCTGCCTTTTATTTCGCATTGCCTCTTTTGCTATGTTGGATGGATTTCTTTGTTCCATTGACTTCCAGTAGCTTTGTGCAATGTCCAGAAATGTTAAGAATGATTGTGTCACCTCTGAACATGTGAAAATTTTGATTATACACTAACCCTCTAATGAGTTTGTTTTAAGTTTGGTGTGGAGGAAGTTTTCAAGGGTCAAGAGAGGAGGATGATATACTATGATCAAGAAGAGTGAAAAGTCTAAGCTTGGGGATGCCCCGGTGGTTCATCCCTGCATATTTCAAGAAGACTCAAGCGTCTAAGCTTGGGGATGCCCAAGGCATCCCCTTCTTCATCAACAATTTATCAGGTTTCTTCTCTTGAAACTATATTTTTATTCGGTCACATCTTATGTGCTTTACTTGGAGCGTCTGTTTGTTTTTATTTTCATTTTGTTATTTTCCTTCTCTGAATAAATTCATGCTTGTGTGGGATAGAGACACGCTCCGCTTGTTCATATGAACACTGGTGTTCTTAGTTCTATCTTTAATGTTCATGGCGGAGTTGAAAACCGTTTCGTTAATTGCTATTTGGTTGGAAACAGAAAATGCTTCATGTGGTAATTGGTATATGGTCTTGAATAATTTGATACTTGGCAATTGTTGTGCTCATATAGATCATGTTTAAGCTCTTGCATCATGTACCTTGCACCCATTAATGAAGAACTACATAGAGCTTGTTAAAATTTGGTTTGCATGATTGGTCTCTCTAAGTCTAGATATTTTCTGGTTAAGGTGTTTGAACAACAAGGAGACGATGTAAAGTCTTATAATGCTTACAATATGTTCATATGTGAGTCTTGCTGCACCGTTTTATACTTGAGTTTGCTTCAAACAACCTTGCTAGCCTAGCCTTGTATTGAGAGGAATTCTTCTCGTGCATCCAAAATCCTTGAGCCAAAAACTATGCCATTTGTGTCCACCATACCTACCTACTACATGGTATTTCTCTGCCATTCCAAAGTAAATTACTTGAGTGCTACCTTTAAAATTCTATTCTTTGCCTTTACAATACATAACTCATGGGAAAATAGCCTTAAAAACTATTGTGGTGAAGAATATGTACTTATGTATCTTATTTCTTAATAAGTTGCTTGTTGAGCGGTAACCATGTTTCTGGGGACGCCATCAACTATTACACCTTTGTTGAATATCATGTGAGTTGCTATGCATGTTCGTCTTGTCTGAAGTAAGGGCGATTTTCATGATCAAATGGTTTGAGTATGCTTATTGTTAGAGAAGAACATTGGGCCGCTAACTAAAGCCATGAATCATGGTGGAAGTTTCAGTTTGGACAATTAATCCTCAATCTCTTATGAGAATTTTATCTGTTGTTGAATGCTTACGCATTAAAGAGGAGTCCATTATCTGTTGTCTATGTTGTCCCGGTATGGATGTCTAAGTTGAGAATAATCAAAAGCGAGAAATCCAATGCGAACTTTCTCCTTAGACCTCTGTACAGGCGGCATAGAGGTACCCCTTTGTGACACTTGGTTGAAACATATGTATGCAATGATAATCCATGTTAATCCAAGCTAATTAGGACAAGGTGCGAGCACTATTGGTAATCTATGCATGAGACTTGCAACTTATAGGATATCTTATACATAACGCATATGCTTTATTACTACCGTTGACAAAATTGCTTCTATGTTTTCAAAATGAAAAGCTCTAGCACAAAAATAGTAATCCATGCTTCCCTCCGCGAAGGGCCTATCTTCTACTTTATGTTGAGTCAGTTTACCTATTCCTTCTATCTTAGAAGCAAACACTTGTGTCAACTGTGCATTGATTCTTACATGTTTACCTATTGCACTTGTTATATTGCTTTATGTTGACAACTATCCATGAGATATAGTGGTGTTTTGGAACATGGGAGCATATGCTCCCTCTATTTTGAAATGCATCTTACACAAATTTTAAATTTCAAAAAAATTGAAACAAAAAATTAGCATGTAAATCTTCTCGTGCTACATGCTTACAAAGTTGTTTCATAAAAAATCGACTTATCATGTGACGCGTGTAAAAAAGACAAAACTCAGTGCTAAAAATAATGCTTTTCACAATATAAGTTTTCTCTTTTTTATATAGACCATAAAAAATATTAGTTTTTCATGAAACTTGACGAACGAACATATATTATGAAGATGTACATGCAAAAAAATTTATTAAAAAATTTCGACATTTCGAAATATGATTTTTCGGTAGAGGGTGCATATGCACCCGGGAGCCGAATTGAATTTCCGAGATATACATGTTACAAGTTGAAAGCAATTGCTGAAACTTAATCATCCTTTGTGTTGCTTCAATGTCCTTTACTATGAACTTATTGCTTTATGAGTTAACTCTTATGCAAGTCTTATTGATGCTTGTCTTGAAAGTACTATTCATGAAAAGTCTTTGCTATATGATTCAGTTGTTTACTCATTGTCTTCATCATTGCTTCGAATCGCTGCATTCATCTCATATGCTTTACAATAATGTTGATCAAGACTATGTTGGTAGCATGTCACTTAAGAAATTATCATTGTTATCGTTTACCTACTCGAGGGCGAGTAGGAACTAAGCTTGGGGATGCTTGATACGTCTCAAACGTATCTATAATTTCTTATGTTCCATGCTAGTTTTATGACAATACCTACATGTTTTGTTCATACTTTATATCGTTTTGATGCGTTTTCCGGAACTAACCTATTGACGAGATGCCGAAGTGCCAGTTCCTGTTTTCTACTGTTTTTGGTTTCAGAAATCCTAGTAAGGAAATATTCTCGGAATTGGACGAAATCAACGCCCAGCATCTTATAATTCCACGAAGCTTCCAGAACACCGAAGGGGGGCCAGAGGAGAGCCACAGGGCCACCAGACAGTAGGCCGGCACGGCCCAAGGGGGGGCGCGCCCCCTATTGTGTGGCGCCCCCGTAACCCTTCCGACTCCGCCTCTTCGCCTATTTAATGCTCCCTGACCTAAATCTTCGATACAGAAAAGCCACGGTACGAGAAACCTTCCAGAGCCGCCGCCATCGCGAAGCCAAGATCTGGGGGACATGAGTCTCTGTTCCGGCACGCCGCCGGGACGGGGAAGTGCCCCCGGAAGGCTTGTCCATCGACACCACCGCCATCTTCATCACCGCTGCTGTCTCCCATGAGGAGGGAGTAGTTCTCCATCGAGGCTAAGGGCTGTACCGGTAGCTATGTGGTTAATCTCTCTCCTATGTACTTCAATACAATGATCTCATGAGCTGCCTTACATGATTGAGATTCATATGAGCTTTGTATCACTATTAGTCTATGTGCTACTCTTGTGATGTTATTAAAGTAGTCTATTCCTCCTTCACGGTGTAATGGTGACAGTGTGTGCATCGTGTAGTTCTTGGCGTAGGTTATGATCATAATCTCTTGTAGGTTATGGAGTTAATTATTACTATGATAGTATTGATGTGATTTATTCCCCCTTCATAGTGTAAAGGTGACAGTGTGTATGCTATGTTAGTACTCGGTTTAAATTGCAAAGATCTATTATGCTCTAAAGGTTACTTAAACATTAATACCGAATGTTGTGGCGCTTGTTAACTCCGGCATTGAGGTGCTCTTTTAGCCCTACAAAACGAATGGTGTTCATTATCAAACAAGAGTATATGTAGCACAAAGGAAGAGAACTTATTTATTTATGTGATCAATGTTGAGAGTGTCCACTAGTGAAAGTATGATCCCTAGGCCTTGTTTCTGAATATCGAATCTCCGTTTATTTACTGTTCTGTTGCATGTTTACTCGCTGCCATATTTTATTCAGATTGCTATTGCTACTCATATACATCCATATTACTTGTATTTCACCATCTCTTCGCCGAACTAGTGCACCTATACATCTGACAAGTGTATTAGGTGTGTTGGGGACACAAGAGACTTCTTGTATCGTGATTGCAGGGTTGCTTGAGAGGAATATCTTTGACCTCTTCGTCCCTGAGTTCGATAAACCTTGGGTGATCCACTTAAGGGAAACTTGCTGCTGTTCTACAAACCTCTGCTCTTGGAGGCCCAACACTGTCTACAAGAATAGAAGCACACGTAGACATCAACGTCCCGTTGGCACTGCGCCACCTCGACGCGTCGTCGTTCGCACGCCACCGATTGATCCCGTTCTTTCTTCCCGCGGCTTCTGGCCTCTTCCCGTGTTTTCTTCTCGCATCTTCTCGCGTCGCCGCTGCCTATAAAAGGCCGCCTCCGCTCAGTGGATGCCACCACAGCCGCCAGCATCCCTTTCTCCACCGCAAACATGCCTCGTCGCATGCACACCACCTTCGCAATGATGAGCCGCGCTGGCAGCGGCCAGTTACCTCCACTGTCGTCTCCATCTCCACCACCACCACCGGTGGAGTTCGACGTTGACCCGGAGCACGCGGAGAATGAAGAGTAGGAGGAGGCGATGCAAGCAGCCATCATAGATGTGTTTGATGCTACCGTGGTGGAAGAGACGCTTCTCTGCCGTACGGAGGAGATGGTCAAGCGGCGGCGGGCGGAGGAGCTACCAGAGCAATGACGCGTGGAGGAGCTGCAGGAGCGGTAGCGACATCGGCGGGAGGAGCTGGAGCATCAACTGCTGGAGGAGGCAGCGGCTGCAGAATTGGTGGCCTGGGAGGTGGAAGCGACAACGATGGCGGCGGAGGACGAGGACGACGACGACATCGAGCGGCGCAACATCGGGCGATCGTCGAGTCCTTTGAGTCGCAGAAGAAGCTCAAGGACGACGCCCGTGCCCGCAAGGAGGACAACGATGCATGGTGGCGCCGCGCCATCGACTTCTCCCTCCATCAGGCACCGGACCAGCGACGGAGGAGAGGCGACTGTTGTATGTATACTTTATGGGTATATCAACGACATGGCCTAGATCCGGCAAGCCCGGGTGGCCCACAGATGGTGATGTGGCATGCGGCCCATCGGGTGGCCCAGTTGCTGTAGATCATGAAGGATGAAGTTCAGCCCAGGAGCAGGGAGCCGGATCCCAACTGACCTACGAAGGAGGCCGGATCCGTGGAGGCCCATAAGATATCCGGATCCACTACGCCATAGATGGAAGGCGGATCCTTGACGTACACGGCAAGATATTATACCGTAGTTAGGCAGCTTGTATTCCGGCTAGGACTCTCCGTGTAAACCCTAGATCTGTGCGCCTTTATAAGCCGGATCCCGGGAGCCCTAGAGGATAACCACAACTCATGGTAACAACGCAAAAGCGCCCATATAATTCCAGACAAGCAGCCGTAGGCCCTGTCATTGAGCAGGTGTTCCGAAGCTGGGTAAATCGCGTACCACCGTCCCGAGGACTTTCCGTCCTATGGCCCCTACTTCTTCTCCCCCTCGTGAGGATCCCTCCTCCGAGGTACTGTCAAACATGCAACGATAGTTGGCGCCCACCGTGGGGCCTGCGGCGTCTAGAGGCCGGAACCGGGAGGGTTCTACCTTTGGAGGCATCGGCGACACCATCGCCGTGGGGCGCGTCTTGTACGCCGGGAATTTTCCGGTCGTCCCCCAGGACGAGTGCTGGATTCTGGCTAGGCCAAACCCCGTCAAGCTCTCCATCATCCCGATTGGCGGGTGATGTCTACGCCCCCTCCTTTTCCTGTAGACAGTGTTGGGCCTCCAAGAGCAGAGGTTTGTAGAACAGCAACAAGTTTTCCCTTAAGTGGATCACCCAAGGTTTATCGATCTCAGGGAGGAAGAGGTCAAAGATATCCCTCTCATGCAACCCTGCAACCACAAAACAAGAAGTCTCTTGTGTCCCCAACACACCTAATAGGTGCACTAGTTCGGCGAAGAGATAGTGAAATACAGGTGGTATGAATATATATAAGCAGTGGCAACGGCACCAGAAAAGTGCTTTGCCCAGGACAGTAAACAAGCAGTAGTAACGCAGCAGTAGTAACACAAAGAACAAGAAACAAGCAGCGATAGCAGTATTTAGGAACAAGGCCTAGGGATTACACTTTCACTAGTGGACACTCTCAACATTGATCGCATAATAAATAACTCTTTCTCATATGTGCTACATACACTCTTTTGTTGGATGATGAACACATTGCGTAGGATTACACGAACCCTCAATGCCGGAGTTAACAAGCTCCACAATTCAATGTTTATATTTAAATAACCTTAGAGCATAATAGATCATTGCAAAATAAACCAAGAACTAACATAGTGCACACACTGTCCACATTACACTATGAAGGAGGAATAGATCACATCAATACTATCATAATGATAATTAACTCCACAATCTACAAGAGATCATGATCATAGCCTACGACAAGAACCACATGGTGCACACACTAGTCACCTTTACACCATGCAGGAGGAATAGACTACTTTAATAACATCACATGAGTAGCACACAACTAGTAGCGATACAAAGCTCATCATATGGATCTCAATCATGTAAAGCAGCTCATGAGATCATTGTATTGAAGTACATAGGAGAGAGATTAACCACATAGCTACCGGTACAGCCCCGAGCCTCGATGGAGAACTACTCCCTCCTCATGGGAGCAGCAGCGGTGATGAAGATGGCGATGGAGATGGCAGCGGTGTCGATGGAGAAGCCTTCCGGGGGCACTTCCCCGTCCCGGCGGCGTGCCGGAACAGAGAGTCCTGTCCCCCAGATCTTGGCTTAGCGATGGCGGCGGCTCTGGAAGGTTTCTGTGGGTTTCGTCGAACGTCCTAGGGTTTTCGCGACGAAGGCTTTAAATAGGCGGAAGGGCAGCCTCGGAGGGGGCCTGGGGCCACCGCACCATAGGGCGGCGCGGCCCCCCCTCTGGCCGCGCCAGGGTGTAGTGTGGGGCCCCCAGGGCTTCCCTCTGTTGGCTCTCGGGTGTTCTGGATGCTTCCGGGCAAAATAGGAACCTGGGCGTTGATTTCGTCCGATTCCGAGAATATTTCGTTACTAGGATTTCTGAAACCAAAAACAGCAGAAAACAGCAACTGGCACTTCGGCATCTTGTTAATAGGTTAGTTCCAGAAAATGCACGAATATCACATAAAGTGTGCATAAAACATGTAGATATAATCAATAATGTGGCATGGAACACAAGAAATTATCGATACGTCGGAGACGTATCAGCATCCCCAAGCTTAGTTCTGCTCGTCCCGAGCAGGTAAAACGATAACAAAGATAATTTCTGGAGTGACATGCCATCATAACCTTGATCATACTATTTGTAAAGCATATGTAGTGAATGCAGCGATCGAAACAATGTATATGACATGAGTAAACAAGTGAATCATCTAGCAAAGACTTTTCATGAATAGTACTTCAAGACAAGCATCAATAAGTCTTGCATAAGAGTTAACTCATAAAGCAATAATTCAAAGTAAAGGCGTTGAAGCAACACAAAGGAAGATTAAGTTTCAGCAGTTGCTTTCAACTTGTAACATGTATATCTCATAGATAATTGTCAACATAGAGTAATATAATAAGTGCAATATGCAAGTATGTAGGAATCAATGCACAGTTCACACAAGTGTTTGCTTCTTGAGGTGGAGAGAAATAGGTGAACTGACTCAACAATGAAAGTAAAAGAATGGTCCTTCAAAGAGGAAAGCATCGATTGCTATATTTGTGCTAGAGCTTTTATTTTGAAAACATGAAACAATTTTGTCAACGGTAGTAATAAAGCATATGTATCATGTAAATTATATCTTACAAGTTGCAAGCCTCATGCATAGTATACTAATAGTGCCCGCACCTTGTCCTAATTAGCTTGGACTACCGGATCATCGCAATACACATGTTTTAACCAAGTGTCACAAAGGGGTACCTCTATGCCGCCTGTACAAAGGTCTAAGGAGAAAGCTCGCATTGGATTTCTCGCTATTGATTATTCTCAACTTAGACATCCATACCGGGACAACATAGACAACAGATAATGGACTCCTCTTTTATGCATAAGCATGTAACAACAATTAATAATTTTCTCATATGAGATTGAGGATATTGTCCAAAACTGAAACTTCCACCATGGATCATGGCTTTAGTTAGCGGCCCAATGTTCTTCTCTAACAATATGCATGCTTAACCATAAGGTGGTAGATCTCTCTTACTTCAGACAAGACGAACATGCATAGCAACTCACATGATATTCAACAAAGAATAGTTGATGGCGTCCCCAGAAACATGGTTATCGCACAACAAGCAACTTAATAAGAGATAAAGTGCATAAGTACATATTCAATACCACAATAGTTTTTAAGGCTATTTTGTCCCATGAGCTATATATTGCAAAGGCGAATGATGGAATTTTAAAGGTAGCACTCAAGCAATTTACTTTGGAATGGCGGAGAAATGCCATGTAGTAGGTAGGTATGGTGGACACAAATGGCATAGTGGTTGGCTCAAGGATTTTGGATGCATGAGAAGTATTCCCTCTCGATACAAGGTTTAGGCTAGCAAGGTTATTTGAAACAAACACAAGGATGAACCGGTGCAGCAAAACTCACATAAAAGACATATTGTAAACATTATAAGACTCTACACCGTCTTCCTTGTTGTTCAAACTCAATACTAGAAATTATCTAGACTCTAGAGAGACCAAATATGCAAACCAAATTTTAGCATGCTCTATGTATTTCTTCATTAACGGGTGCAAAGCATATGATGCAAGAGCTTAAACATGAGCACAACAATTGCCAAGTATCAAGTTATTCAAGACATCATACCAATTACTACATGTAGCATTTTCTGTTTCCAACCATATAACAATTAACGAAGCAGTTTCAACCTTCGCCATGAACATTAAAAGCTAAGAACACATGTGTTCATACGAACCAGCGGAGCGTGTCTCTCTCCCACACAAGCATTTATTCAAACAAAAACAAAAATAGAAACAAACAAACAGACGCTCCAAGTAAAGTACATAAGATGTGACCGAATAAAAATATAGTTTCAAGAGAAGGAACCTGATAATTTGTCGATGAAGAAGGGGATGCCTTGGGCATCCCCAAGCTTAGACGCTTGAGTCTTCTTGAAATATGCAGGGGTGAACCACCGGGGCATCCCCAAGCTTAGAGCTTTCACTCTCCTTGATCATAATATATCATCCTCCTCTCTTGACCCTTGAAAACTTCCTCCACACCAAACTCGAAACAAACTCATTAGAGGGTTAGTGCATAATCAAAAACTCACATGTTCAGAGGTGACACAATCATTCTTAACACTTCTGGACATTGCCCAAAGCTACTGGAAGGTAATGGAACAAAGAAATCGACCCAACACAGTGAAAGAAGCAATGCGAAATAAAAGGCAGAATCTGTCAAAACAGAACAGTCCGTAAAGACGAATTTTAAAATGGCACCAGACTTGCTCAAATGAAAATGCTCAAATTGAATGAAAGTTGCGTACATATGTGAGGATCACTCACGTAAATTGGCATAATTTTCTGAGTTACCTACAGAGAATTAGGCCCAGATTCGTGACAGCAAGAAATCTGTTTCTGCGCAGTAATCCAAATCTAGTACGAACCTTACTATCAACGACTTTACTTGGCACAACAAAACACTAAACTAAGATAAGGAGAGGTTGCTACAGTAGTAAACAACTTCCAAGACACAAATATAAAACAAAGTACTGTAGCAAAATAACACATGGGTTATCTCCCAAGAAGTTCTTTCTTTATAGCCATTAAGATGGGCTCAGCAGTTTTGGTGATGCACTCGCAAGAAATAGTATTTGAAGCAAAAGAGAGCTTCAAGAGGCAAATTCAAAACACATTTAAGTCTAACATGCTTCCTATGCATAGGAATCTTGTAAATAAACAAGTTCATGAAGAGCAAAGTAACAAGCATAGGAAGATAAAACAAGCATAGCTTCAAAAATTTCAGCACATAGAGAGGCATTTTAGTAACATGAAAATTTCCACAACCATATTTTCCTGTCTCATAATAACTTTTAGTAGCATCATGAGCAAACTCAACAATATAACTATCACATAAATCATGAGTCTCATGCATAGAATTATTACTCTCCACATAAACATGATCAATTTTATTAGTAATAGCGGGAGCAAATTCAACAAAGTAGCTATCATCATATATAGGAGGCATATTGTAATCATAATCAAATTTACTCTCCATAGTAGGTGGCAACAAAAGACTACTATCATTATAATCATCATAAATAGGAGGTAAAGTATCATCAAAGTAAATTTTCTCCTCAATTCTTGGGGGACTAAAAAGATCATGCTCATCAAAACCAGCTTCCCCAAGCTTAGAATTTTCCATAGCATTAGCAACAATAGTGTTCAAAGCATTCATATTAATAACATTCCCATTAGCATGCTGATACGTCTCCGACGTATCGATAATTTCTTATGTTCCATGCCACATTATTGATGTTATCTACATGTTTTATGCACACTTTATGTCATATTCGTGCATTTTCTGGAACTAACCTATTAACAAGATGCCGAAGTGCCGATTCTTGTTTTCTGCTGTTTTTGGTTTCAGAAATCCTAGTAAGGAAATATTCTCGGAATTGGACGAAATCAAAGCCCAGGGGCCTATTTTCTCACGAAGCTTCCAGAAGTCCGAAGGAGAGACGAAGAGGGGCCACGGAGGGGCCACACCATAGGGCGGCGCGGCCCCCCCCTTGGCTGCGCCGGCCTATGGTGTGGGGCCCCCGTGCCGCCTCTTGACCTGCCCTTCCGCCTATAAAAAGTCTCCGTGACGAAACCCCCAGTACCGAGAACCACGATACGGAAAACCTTCCAGAGACGCCGCCGCCGCCGATCCCATCTCGGGGGATCCAGAAGATCGCCTCCGGTACCCTGCCGGAGAGGGGAATCATCTCCCGGAGGACTCTACGCCGCCATGGTCGCCTCCGGTGTGATGTGTGAGTAGTCTACCCCTGGACTATGGGTCCATAGCAGTAGCTAGATGGTTGTCTTCTCCCCATTGTGCTATCATTGTCGGATCTTGTGAGCTGCCTAACATGATCAAGATCATCTATCTGTAATTCTATATGTTGCGTTTGTTGGGATCCGATGAATAGAGAATACTTGTTATGTTGATTATCAAAGTTATGCTATGTGTTGTTTATGATCTTGCATGCTCTCCGTTACTAGTAGATGCTCTGGCCAAGTAGATGCTTGTAACTCCAAGAGGGAGTACTTATGCTCGATAGTGGGTTCATGCCTGCATTGACACAGGACAAAGTGACGAAAGTTCTAAGGTTGTGTTGTGCTGTTGCCACTAGGGATAAAACATTAGTGCTATGTTCAAGGATGTAGTCACTAGTTACATTACGCACCATACTTAATGCAATTGTCTGTTGTTAGCAACTTAATACCGGAGGGGGTTCGGATGATAACCTGAAGGTGGACTTTTTAGGCATAGATGCAGTTGGATGGCGGTCTATGTACTTTGTCGTAATGCCCAATTAAATCTCACTATACTCATCATGATATGTATGTGCATGGTCATGCTCTCTTTATTTGTCAATTGCCCAACTGTAATTTGTTCACCCAACATGCTGTTCGTCTTATGGGAGAGACACCTCTAGTGAATTGTGGACCCCGGTCCAATTCTCTTTACTGAAATACAATCTCTTGCCAATCTTGTTCTCTTGTTTTCTGCAAACAATCATCTTCCACACAATACGGTTAATCCTTTGTTACAGCAAGCCGGTGAGATTGACAACCTCACTGTTTCGTTGGGGCAAAGTACTTTGGTTGTGTTGTGCAGGTTCCACGTTGGCGCCGGAATCCCTGGTGTTGCGCCGCACTACATCCCGCCGCCATCAACCTTCAACGTGCTTCTTGGCTCCTCCTGGTTCGATAAACCTTGGTTTCTTTCTGAGGGAAAACTTGCTGCTGTGCGCATCATACCTTCCTCTTGGGGTTGCCCAACGAACGTGTGAAATACACGCCATCAAGCTCTTTTTCTGGCGCCGTTGCCGGGGAGATCGAGACACGCTGCAAGGGGAGTCTCCACTTCTCAATCTCTTTACTTTGTTTTTGTCTTGCTTAGTTTTATTTACTACTTTGTTTGCTGCACTAAATCAAAATACAAAAAAATTAGTTGCTAGTTTTACTTTACTTGTTATCTTGTTTGCTATATCAAAAACACAAAAAAATTAGTTACTTGCATTTACTTTACTTATTTCATCATGTTTCCTTTTAATTTTACCACAAAAGACATACCGGTAGGACGTGGGTCTATAGTTGGGAGAAATAATATAGAAGAATTCTTCAACCATGTTAGTACCATTGACGATTTTGAGGATAGACACTTGGTAGACCTTGCGCCTACTTATGAAATTGCTGCTGCTGCTTTAGTTCGCATGATGGAAACTAAATTTGTTAATCTCAATCCTATAATCCAACACATGTTTCTCACGCTAGGTGATATGGAAGAAGGGGAAAAGAAAGATTTTGTATTAGAAACCCTTCTTAGAGAATTTGGTGGTCTAGCAAGAGAAGCTAGAAAGGTGTTTGCTAAATTTAATATGCTTGGTTCTCCTACTAATTTTGTTAGTCTCCTTGAAAAGATGGATATGGATAGAATAAGATACACTAATAATATTGATGATGGAGGGGAGATCAAAGCACCAATACCATGTAAGCTCCTAGCTATGAATGATGCACTAGAAAATAACTATGCTTGGCTTGTTCCTGAAAATTTGTTTGATGAGAGTAGCACGCCTAAGACTAATGAAAAGGGAGATGCTAAAACTTATGTATCTAATATACTATGCCTGGTTGAGAAAAGCCCACACCCCGCTGTAGAAGTACCACCCTTCGATAACACTTGATACACACTTTCTGCGCCTAGCTGAAAGGCGTTAAAGAAAAGCGCTTATGGGAGACAACCCATGTTTTTACCTACAGTACTTTGTTTTTATTTTGTGTCTTGGAAGTTGTTTACTACTGTAGCAACCTCTCCTTATCTTAGTTTTGTGTTTTGTTGTGCCAAGTTAAGCCGTTGATAGAAAAGTAAGTACTAGATTTGGATTACTGCACAGTTCCAGATTTCTTTGCTGTCACGAATCTGGGTCCACCTCCCTGTAGGTACCTCAGAAAATTAAGCCAATTTACGTGCATGATCCTCAGATATGTATGCAACTTTCATTCAATTTGGGCATTTTCATTTGAGCAAGTCTGGTGCCATTTTAAAATTCGTCAATACGAACTGTTCTGTTTTGACAGATTCTGCCTTTTATTTCGCATTGCCTCTTTTGCTATGTTGGATGAATTTCTTTGATCCACTAATGTCCAGTAGCATTATGCAATGTCCAGAAGTGTTAAGAATGATGGTTTCACCTCTGAATATGTCAATTTATATTGTGCACTAACCCTCTAATGAGTTGTTTCGAGTTTGGTGTGGAGGAAGTTTTCAAGGATCAAGAGAGGAGTATGATGCAACATGATCAAGGAGAGTGAAAGCTCTAAGCTTGGGGATGCCCCGGTGGTTCACCCCTGCATATATCAAGAAGACTCAAGTGTCTAAGCTTGGGGATGCCCAAGGCATCCCCTTCTTCATCGACAACATTATCAGGTTCCTCCCCTGAAACTATATTTTTATTCCATCACATCTTATGTGCTTTTTCTTGGAGCGTCGGTTTGTTTTTGTTTTTGTTTTGTTTGAATAAAATGGATCCTAGCATTCACTTTATGGGAGAGAGACACGCTCCGCTGTAGCATATGGACAAGTATGTCCTTGGTTTCTACTCATAGTATTCATGGCGAAGTTTCTCCTTCGTTAAATTGTTATATGGTTGGAATTGGAAAATGATACATGTAGTAATTGCTATAAATGTTTTGGGTAATGTGATACTTGGCAATTGTTGTGCTCATGATTAAGCTCTTGCATCATATGCTTTGCACCCATTAATGAAGAAATACATAGAGCATGCTAAAATTTGGTTTGCATATTTGGTTTCTCTAAGGTCTAGATAATTTCTAGTATTGAGTTTGAACCACAAGGAAGATGGTGTAGAGTCTTATAATGTTTTCAATATGTCTTTTATGTGAGTTTTGCTGCACCGGTTCATCCTTGTGTTTGTTTCAAATAAGCCTTGCTAGCCTAAACCTTGTATCGAGAGGGAATACTTCTCATGCATCCAAAATACTTGAGCCAACCACTATGCCATTTGTGTCCACCATACCTACCTACTACATGGTATTTTCCGCCATTCCAAAGTAAATTGCTTGAGTGCTACCTTTAAAATTCCATCATTCACCTTTGCAATATATAGCTCATGGGACAAATAGCTTAAAAACTATTGTGGTATTGAATATGTAATTATGCACTTTATCTCTTATTAAGTTGCTTGTTGTGCGATAACCATGTTTACTGGGGACGCCATCAACTATTCATTGTTGAATTTCATGTGAGTTGCTATGCATGTTCGTCTTGTCTGAAGTAAGAGAGATCTACCACCATATGGTTAAGCATGCATATGTTAGAGAAGAACATTGGGCCGCTAACTAAAGCCATGCTCCATGGTGGAAGTTTCAGTTTTGGACAACAATCCTCAAATCTCAAATGAGAAAATTATTAATTGTTGTTATATGCTTATGCATAAAAGAGGAGTCCATTATCTGTTGTCTATGTTGTCCCGGTATGGATGTCTAAGTTGAAGAATAATCAATAGCGAGAAATCCAATGCGAGCTTTCTCCTTAGACCTTTGTACAGGCGGCATAGAGGTACCCCTTTGTGACACTTGGTAAAAACAATGCATTGTGATGATCCGGTAGTCCAAGCTAATTAGGACAAGGTGCGGGCACTATTAGTACGCTATGCATGAGGCTTGCAACTTATAAGATATAATTTACATGATGCATATGCTTTATTACTACCGTTGACAAAATTGTTTCATGTTTTCAAAATCAAAGCTCTAGCACAAATATAGCAATCGATGCTTTTCCTCTATGGAGGAACATTCTTTTACTTTCAATGTTGAGTCAGTTCACCTATCTCTCTCCACCTCAAGAAGCAAACACTTGTGTGAACTGTGCATTGATTCCTACATACTTGCTTATTGCACTTATTATATTACTCTATGTTGACAATATCCATGAGATATACATGTTACAAGTTGAAAGCAACCGCTGAAACTTAATCTTCTTTTGTGTTGCTTCAATATCTCTACTATGAATTATTGCTTTATGAGTTAACTCTTATGCAAGACTTATTGATGCTTGTCTTGAAGTGCTATTCATGAAAAGTCTTTGCTATATGATTCACTTGTTTACTCATGTCATATACATTGTTTCGATCGCTGCATTCACTACATATGCTTTACAAATAGTATGATCAAGATTATGATGGCATGTCACTCCAGAAATTATACGTGTTATCGTTTTACTCGCTCGGGACGAGCAGAACTAAGCTTGGGGATGCTGATACGTCTCCGACGTATCGATAATTTCTTATGTTCCATGCCACATTATTGATGTTATCTACATGTTTTATGCACACTTTATGTCATATTCGTGCATTTTCTGGAACTAACCTATTAACAAGATGCCGAAGTGCCCGATTCTGTTGTTCTGCTGTTTTTGGTTTCAGAAATCCTAGTAAGGAAATATTCTCGGAATTGGACGAAATCAAAGCCCGGGGGCCTATTTTCTCACGAAGCTTCCGGAAGTCCGAAGGAGAGACGAAGAGGGGCCACGGAGGGGCCACACCATAGGGCGGCGCGGCCCCCTTGGCCGCGCCGGCACGTGGTGTGGGGCCCCGTGCCGCCTCTTGACCTGCCCTTCCGCCTATAAAAAGTCTCCGTGAAGAAACCCCCGATGCGAGAACCACGATACGGAAAACCTTCCAGAGACACCGCCGCCGCCGATCCCATCTCGGGGATCCAGAAGATCGCCTCCGGCACCCTGCCGGAGAGGGGAATCATCTCGGGAGGACTCTACGCCGCCATGGTCGCCTCCGGTGTGATGTGTGAGTAGTCTACCCCTGGACTATGGGTCCATAGCAGTAGCTAGATGGTTGTCTTCTCCCCATTGTGCTATCATTGTCGGATCTTGTGAGCTGCCTAACATGATCAAGATCATCTATCTGTAATTCTATATGTTGTGTTTGTTGGGATCCGATGAATAGAGAATACTTGTTATGTTGATTATCAAAGTTATGCTATGTGTTGTTTATGATCTTGCATGCTCTCCGTTACTAGTAGATGCTCTGGCCAAGTAGATGCTTGTAACTCCAAGAGGGAGTACTTATGCTCGATAGTGGGTTCATGCCTGCATTGACACAGGACGATGTGAGAAAGTTCTAAGGTTGTGTTGTGCTGTTGCCACTAGGGATAAAACATTAGTGCTATGTTCAAGGATGTAGTCACTAGTTACATTACGCACCATACTTAATGCAATTGTCTGTTGTTAGCAACTTAATACCGGAGGGGGTTCGGATGATAACCTGAAGGTGGACTTTTTAGGCATAGATGCAGTTGGATGGCGGTCTATGTACTTTGTCGTAATGCCCAATTAAATCTCACTATACTCATCATGATATGTATGTGCATGGTCATGCTCTCTTTATTTGTCAATTGCCCAACTGTAATTTGTTCACCCAACATGCTGTTCGTCTTATGGGAGAGACACCTCTAGTGAACTGTGGACCCCGGTCCAATTCTCTTTACTGAAATACAATCATCTTGCAATACTTTGTTCTCTGTTTTCTGCAAACAATCATCTTCCACACAATACGGTTAATCCTTTGTTACAGCAAGCCGGTGAGATTGACAACCTCACTGTTTCGTTGGGGCAAAGTACTTTGGTTGTGTTGTGCAGGTTCCACGTTGGCGCCGGAATCCCTGGTGTTGCGCCGCACTACATCCCGCCGCCATCAACCTTCAACGTGCTTCTTGGCTCCTCCTGGTTCGATAAACCTTGGTTTCTTTCTGAGGGAAAACTTGCTGCTGTGCGCATCATACCTTCCTCTTGGGGTTGCCCAACGAACGTGTGAAATACACGCCATCACATGCATATAAAGTTCCATGGGTTTTTTAATTTTCTCTTCAAACACATCATGTCCTAATTCAAGATAAAATTCATAAAGATCTCTCATATTTTTGTTGTTTTCCATTATGCCTAACTAGTGTAAACAAGAAACAAAAAGTTGCAATTGTAGGATCTAAAGGAAATAGCTTCGAGTACTTACAACAGCGAAAATAGCTTAGTAGCCGAGATCCGGAGTGTGAGTACCTTTTACCTTTCCTCCCCGGCAACGGCGCCAGAAAATAGCTTGATGTCTACGCCCCCTCCTTTTCCTGTAGACAGTGTTGGGCCTCCAAGAGCAGAGGTTTGTAGAACAGCAGCAAGTTTTCCCTTAAGTGGATCACCCAAGGTTTATCGATCTCAGGGAGGAAGAGGTCAAAGATATCCCTCTCATGCAACCCTGCAACCACAAAACAAGAAGTCTCTTGTGTCCCCAACACACCTAATAGGTGCACTAGTTCGGCGAAGAGATAGTGAAATACAGGTGGTATGAATATATATAAGCAGTGGCAACGGCACCAGAAAAGTGCTTTGCCCAGGACAGTAAACAAGCAGTAGTAACGCAGCAGTAGTAACACAGTAAACAGTAAACAAGCAGCGATAGCAGTATTTAGGAACAAGGCCTAGGGATTACACTTTCACTAGTGGACACTCTCAACATTGATCGCATAATAAATAACTCTTTCTCATATGTGCTACATACACTCTTTTGTTGGATGATGAACACATTGCGTAGGATTACACGAACCCTCAATGCCGGAGTTAACAAGCTCCACAATTCAATGTTCATATTTAAATAACCTTAGAGCATAATAGATCATTGCAAAATAAACCAAGAACTAACATAGTGCACACACTGTCCACATTACACTATGAAGGAGGAATAGATCACATCAATACTATCATAATGATAATTAACTCCACAATCTACAAGAGATCATGATCATAGCCTACGACAAGAACCACATGGTGCACACACTAGTCACCTTTACACCATGCAGGAGGAATAGACTACTTTAATAACATCACATGAGTAGCACACAACTAGTAGCGATACAAAGCTCATCATATGGATCTCAATCATGTAAAGCAGCTCATGAGATCATTGTATTGAAGTACATAGGAGAGAGATTAACCACATAGCTACCGGTACAGCCCCGAGCCTCGATGGAGAACTACTCCCTCCTCATGGGAGCAGCAGCGGTGATGAAGATGGCGATGGAGATGGCAGCGGTGTCGATGGAGAAGCCTTCCGGGGGCACTTCCCCGTCCCGGCGGCGTGCCGGAACAGAGAGTCCTGTCCCCCAGATCTTGGCTTCGCGATGGCGGCGGCTCTGGAAGGTTTCTGTGGGTTTCGTCGAACGTCCTAGGGTTTTCGCGACGGAGGCTTTAAATAGGCGGAAGGGCAGCCTCGGAGGGGGCCTGGGGCCACCACACCATAGGGCGGCGCGGCCCCCCTCTGGCCGCGCCAGGGTGTAGTGTGGGGCCCCCAGGGCTTCCCTCTGGCGGCTCTCGGGTGTTCTGGATGCTTCCGGGCAAAATAGGAACCTGGGCGTTGATTTCGTCCGATTCCGAGAATATTTCGTTACTAGGATTTCTGAAACCAAAAACAGCAGAAAACAGCAACTGGCACTTCGGCATCTTGTTAATAGGTTAGTTCCAGAAAATGCACGAATATCACATAAAGTGTGCATAAAACATGTAGATATAATCAATAATGTGGCATGGAACACAAGAAATTATCGATACGTCGGAGACGTATCAGCGGGATACACATCTTCATCGGCGAGACCGTCGATTCCAACGGAAACGCACTGGTAAGTAACGCTGACGCGACCACTGCTGAGCAGGACGCAGTCGCGAAGATCCGATCTGAGATGCATGAATTTCCTAAGGAAGATTCCGCCTTAGATCTGGAAAATTCAAAACCCACCCAATCCGCCCCTGAGCAGGAAACAACAGTGGAAGACCAATGCAGATCCGCCTGGGTCTCCCAGGTGTTAGAGAAGCAAAGGTGCCACTTCGTGCACTTCCTCGCACATACCGCTGGAACCGCTCTTCCTAAAGAAGAAGCCGGACCCATGCAGGATGAGGCTTCCGGAGCCGGCGACGCCCCGGAACAGCAAGAGGCTGCCGGAGATAGCAACGCACCGGATCAGCAGGAGGATGCCGGAGACAGAGAAGAATCGATTCTAGGCAACCTAAGCCCAATCTCCCACGACGCTTCCACTATGGACACGGAAGAATACAACCGCGCCATGAAGGAGTTGGAGGATGAAGAACAAGCTAAGGCGGAATCCGCTCCGCCCAAGGAGGTCTTTGCAACCATAATTGGGCAAGAGCAAGGAACCAACGAGGAAGCAACTCCCTCCGACCCCATGGAGGCGGGGCCCTCCGATTCCGGGAGCAAGGAGTGCCTAATCCCGGAGGAGCTCGTGGAGCAAGCAGGCATAGGCACTTTAATTCACACAGAAGTCCTCAATAAGCCTATAACTCCGGAGGAAGCTCTAACATCCCAAATTGTCAAATCAATGAGAAAGGTGGTTTCCAAATTTCAAATTTTAGAACTAACAAAAACTTTTATTTGCATATAGTGCTATGCATAGTATTTGTGCATTATTGTGTGACTTTGCCATGGGGAGTGTTTGTGTGCTTATGCATAATGCTAAAACCCTAGAGTTTGATCCTTTGGGATCACAAAGAGAAGCAAAGAAAAAGAAAAGAAGAAAATAAGAAAATGCACACCACCTCACATATGGCTTATGGCCATTTTTGAAAATACTTAACCTAGGCCAATTTGACTTGTGACAATGGTTGAATAATGTTTCTAAACACTTAATAACACCTTTGGGATCAAAGAAACTCAAATCAAATCAAATTAGAATTCAAAACTCACTCACATGAGATAATGGTCAAATCTGCCACTTATCTCATGATGCCCACTTTGAGCCCCTGGATTAAGAGTTTTCTAAACTAAAACCTCCCAACTCTTTGCACCTCATCCAATACCCCATCAAGGTGAACAACTTTGATCAAGACCATCCCTGCAAACTCTTTCTAGATTCAAAGTTATGCTCAAGCAAAGAAGCAACTTTCAAGCAGATTCAAGATGGTGCCCTTTTTGAAATGTCACCAGCCAACTCCATTTTGCACACCACCACCACAAATGTGTGCCAATGATTATTAGAAGGAACTCCACCAAAAATCTCTGCAAAATTTGAAAATTCTTTTCTTGCGGCCATTTGATCGAGCACCTGGTGTGCACTGACCTGCCAACCCGAGACATGCAATTACCCAGCGGATTTTTTGCCTAAACCATCGTGCCTAGGTCATCAAAGACACTCTCCTACATCCTCGGGACCAAAGACAAGCCTCAGAACACCAGTACATGCATGAGATCATCACCATTTGTGCCATGCCGTGGCATGACACAACCTCACCATGCCACTCCTCTCTCTGGTCAACTCCACCGTGCACAACCTTGTCAGTGCCCTTCCTCTCACTCTCCTGGACATGCTGGTACTCGCCAACGATGAAGACGAGCACGCCACGAGCCAGCACGCACGCGCCCAGTGACGCACAGGCTCGCCAGCGCGCGCATGCGCACGTCACCGGAGCGCGCCAGAGCACGGCCAGCCCTCGTCACGCTCGTCCTCCGTTTGACCTCTCCTCGCGCCAGCAGCTCCACCACGTCACCCTCTACATGCTGGACACGCTCACCTGCCCGCGGGAACGCTGTAGACGACGCCACCGTCGCCTACGTCCGCCGCGGTACCGTGAGCTCCCGTCACGCTCCCGCCCACGTCACGGCCTCGTTTTCACCGCAATCAAGCCCTGCGTGACCGCACTGACAGCGCCAACTCGCCTGCATCATCGCCAGCCCCTCTGCGCCCCTGTAGCCGCGTCGCCATGGACGACCTCATCCGCCGCGCCTCGGACCCTCGCGCTGCTATAAAAGGAGGCCTCCCCTCTCTCAATTTTCCACACCACCTTGCTCCCCTCCTCTCACTCGATCTCCTCGACCACACCCCGCTCGACATTAGCCACCACAGCCTGCCAATTTGACACCGGAGCACCGTGGAGCCGCCTGATGTCTACGTGTGCTTCTATTCCTGTAGACAGTGTTGGGCCTCCAAGAGCAGAGGTTTGTAGAACAGCAGCAAGTTTTCCTTAAGTGGATCACCCAAGGTTTATCGAACTCAGGGAGGAAGAGGTCAAATTACTCCTCTCAAGCAACCCTGCAATCACGATACAAGAAGTCTCTTGTGTCCCCAACACACCTAATACACTTGTCAGATGTATAGGTGCACTAGTTCGGCGAAGAGATAGTGAAATACAAGTAATATGGATGAATATGAGTGGTAATAGAAATCTGAAATAAAGATGGCAGCGAGTAAACATGCAACAAAATAGTAAATAAATGGAGATTCGATGTTTGGAAACAAGGCCTAGGGATAATACTTTCACTAGTGGACACTCTCAACATTGATCACATAATAAATAAGTTCTCTTCCTTTGTGCTACATATACTCTTGTTTGATAATGAGCACCATTCGTTGTGTAGGGCTACAAGAGCACCTCAATGCCGGAGTTAACAAGCGCCACAACATTCGGTATCCATGTTGATGAGATCTGAGATCTAGGGATTGGCCCGATCTCGCGATTTGACCCAAGATCCAAGGGGAAGAGGTGGGAGAGCGCGAGGAACACGAGGAACACGAAGAACACCGGTACTCACGCACGCACACCAACCCGATACACCCGATACTTACCCTCGTGGCTCGATGGACCACGCCAATAGAATCACCCGGAAGAGGCACGCGGCAGAATTCCCGGTGAGAGATTGGTGTTGGAGAAGAAGAGATTGGTGAGGGAGAGAGAGTAGCTTGTACTAGAATCTCACTCAACAATATCCAAATCAACAACAAGGATGGCCTTGATTACAGAGGGATGCTTGTCCAAGATGGATGCTAACCCTAGGGAGACTAAGCTCAAAGTTGGTTTAAGCTCAAAATTATGTCTAAGGGGTAAGGGAGGGGTCCAGGTTCCTTATATAGGCATACATGGCCAGCAAGGCAAAAAAGGTACATAACTTAGGTAGGTTGGTGGGGCCTTCCGGTCAGATCCGGTCCTGGGCCGGTCAGACCGGGCCTGTGACCGGGTGTTCCGGTCGTGGGTCCGGTCGACCGGTCGCCAACCGGAAACTTCGCAGATTTCCGTCCGGTTGGTTTCCGGTACGAGCTCGTGGGAAATCCGGTTGGCGACCGGTTGACCGGGCCTGGGACCGGGTGGTCCGGTCTGGGGTCCGGTCTGACCGGGTTCTGGACCGGCCGGCGTCTTCTCTTCCTTCGAGCGCTTCGAGTGACGTCGGGTCCAGCTTCGTGTCCATCTTCATGACTTGATGCTCCTCTCCTTCCCTTGACCATGGGGTGCCCTCCTCTCCGGGGTCTTTAGTCACCTTGTACCTAATGACACAAAGCACATCGGCATGAGGTAGCATTCCATCCAAAGGGGTACCGAGATCAAGGGTGGTGAGGAGCGAGTTCACCTTATCATGTAGCGCTTTGACTCGAGCCCGAGTCATCGGTCCACTTGGGGGACTAGTTGGTCTTGGTGTAGTGTCGTCGGTGAGCGGGGCTACATAATCTCCCCCCCTTGGGAAAGAGTCGTCCTCGACTCGTGGTCCTCCTCATCTCCATGATAGGGTGACAAGTCGGAGACATTGAACGTGTTGCTCACCAAATACTTGGAAGTCAGGATGTCGATGACGTAAGCGTTGTTGTTGATGCGTTTGAGGACCTTGAAGGGGCCATCTCCTCTTGGCTTGAGCTTGGAGTTGCGTTCATGAGGGAACCTTTCCTTCCGGAGGTGGATCCAAACGAGGTCTCCTTCTTGAAATATTTTTTCCTTCTTCTTGGCGTTGAGGCGGTTAGCTTGACGAAGCACATGTTCTTGTATGGTCGCTCTTGTTTCTTCATGTAGTTTCTTCATGGCGGCTGTGCGCTTGTCGAAGTCCATGTTCGTCCTCTCATGAAGAGGGAGTGGTAGTATGTCGAGTGCCGTGGGAGGGTCGAAGCCGTAGACGATCATGAAGGGGCTCCGTGATGTTGTCTTGTGCTTGGCTCGATTGTAGGTGAACTCCGCATGCGGAAGGCACTCCTCCCATGACTTGAGGTTTTTCTTCACGAGTATGCGTAGAAGAGTTGAGAGGCTTCTATTGACCACTTTCGTTTGTCCATCGGTTTGCGGGTGGGAGGATGATGAGAATAAGAGCTTCACTCCAAACTTTGCCATGAGTGACTTCCATAGATAGCTCATGAACTTGACGTCTCGATCCGACACAATGCTTGCCGGTACTCCATGTAGGCGGACAATTTCCCCTTTGGCGAGGAGATCTTGTATTTGTCGTTGAATCTCCTTTGTGTCCTCGAGGTTGGTGCGGTAGGCGGCACGGTTTGGAAGGGGAGCGCCGGGTATGAGGTCGATGCGATGCTCGATGCCTCGAAGCGGTGGAAGTCCATGAGGTAGCTCGTCGGGGAAGACGTCTTGGAACTCCTTCAAAAGAGACAACAAAGACGAAGGAATGTTGGTTAAGTCGTTAGTCTCCGAGGACGGGCCCTTGCAAATTAGCACATAGTGCAATATGGTGGATGGGTTTTCTTGCACTTCTCTCCACTCGCTTTTGGTGGCTAGGAGGACACTCTTTCTCTCACTCATATAGGGCTTGTGGCGCTCACTCTCGTTTTCGTGGGTTACTCCCTCTCCTCTCAACTCACTATGGTGGTTGTGTTGTTGTGCCCTCGCTAAAGCCTTCGCATTGTCGGTGATGATTTGGCTAGGAGTCATTGGGCGAAGCTCGAACTTCTTATCCTTGACCTTGAAGGTGTATGCATTGGTGTGTCCGTCATGTATAGCCTTCTTGTCGAATTGCCATGGGCGGCCAAGCAACATGTGGCACACCGTCATGGGCACCACGTCACACTCAATGGTATCTTCATAGGGGCCAATCTTGAAGTTGACGGTGACGGTATGTTGTATCTTGACATTGCCCTTGTCACTCAACCATTGGATATGGTAAGTATGAGGGTGCTTGCGAAGTGTAAGGTTGAGCTTCTCACACAATTCGGTGCTTGCGAGGTTGTGGCAACTTCCCCCGTCGATGATGACCTTGATTGATTTGCCACCAATACCGGCACGGGTTTGGAAGATGTTACACCGTTGGTCTTCCATAGCTTGAGGTTCAGTTGTGAGTACCCTTGTGACCACAAGTGAAGGGTTAGGGTCATGCACGCATAAGAGAGGGTCTTCTCCACTATCTTCATCATAAGCTTCTTCACTTGCGACGGCGGCTTGTACCATAGCTTCATATTCATCTTCATCGAGTGTCGCTATGTCACCATTCTCCATGGTGATCATGACCTTGGTATTCTTGCACTCAAAGGATTTGTGGCCTTGGGTGCCACACTTGAAGCAAGTGACATTAGAGGGTCCCGTAGAGGCCTTAGAGGAGGCGGTAGAGGACACCATTTGCTTCATGCGACTTTGGGTAGTCGGTTGCTTGGATGGTGTAGAGGATGCGGTAGGCTTGACACTTGTTGTAGGTGTTGTTGTCGCGAACTCGGAGGCGAAGTATGACTTGGACTTGGAGTACTTGATGTCCTCACTCACTTGGCGCTCGGCCTTGGAGGTTTGGTGAACCAACTCAACCATGTTGGAATAAGGTTGGAACTCCCCAATTCGCTTGATGGGATAGTTGAGGCCATTGAAGAAACGCGCGATGGTTTGTTGCTCGGATTCTTGTATGTTAGCTCGCATCATAGTCAACTCCATCTCCTTGAAGAACTCCTCAACGGTCTTGGTACCTTGCTTCAACTTTTGGAGCTTGTTGAAGAGGTCGGTCTCATAGTGGGTTGGTACAAAGCGAGCATGCATCTCTTCTTTCATCTCTTCCCAAGTGTCAATTGGAGGTTCACCCTTTTCTTCCCTTAGAGTGAGAACTTGCTCCCACCAAGTGTTTGCATAATCCTCAAACTCAAGAGACGCCATGGCCACTTTCTTGGCACCAGAGTAGTTATGGATGCGGAATATCTTGTCAACCTTGAGTGCCCATGAGAGGTAGGCCTCGGCATCCTCTTCACCCTTGAACTTGGGCATGGTGAACTTGAGCCGTCCAAACATGTTTTCTTCATCCTCCAAATTTCTTCGGCGAGGACGGATGCCTTCATCTCTTGCGGCTTGAGGTGGTATAGGAGGTCTTCCGCGGCCAACCATAGCATTGGGTTGGCGTTGAAGTTGGACACTAGCTTCACTTGGTTCACGGTGAGGATGTAGTTGAAGATCTTGTCGAAGTTGGTGACGATGCTCATTGTTGGCCCTCTCATCTTGATCATGTTGTGGCTCTCCTCGTCCACGTTGGTCATGGCGAGGATGACGTCGAAGATCTCTCCGAGGTTGATCTTGAGGACCTTGGTCTTGAGCATCAACATGGGCTTGACAATGAGGTGCCAGTTCCATGTTGTGGATGAAGTTGTCGTGGGGTTGGTCGTCATGCCCATGGTGGGCATGGCGAGCCGCTTGATGACGATCTTGGTGAAGAACTTGCTCTTGTGAAGGACGTTCATGAGGACGAGCATGGCGATGGAATTCTCCACGCCTTGAGTTTGAGCGAGAATCTTCTTGACGAGCATGCGGGCGACGAGGTCGATGATGGTCTCCATGCCTTGAGTCGGAGCTTGAAGACGAATGGCGATCATGAGAGTAGTAGGCTTGTGACGAGGTTGATGATGATGAGGAAGTAGAGCGATGTCGATGGCGGCGGCCCAAGTTGGTGATGGCGCGCTCAAGGCTATCCATGCGTCACTCCATGTTTGCATCATTGGCCGCCATTTGGCCATGCAAGTTGTCCGTAGCTTCTCGGAGGAGAGATATATCTTGGTTCACTTGGGAGAAGTTGTGGGCCACTTCTTCATATTGCTCGTCGATGCGTGTCTCGAACAAGGTGAGTTGCTCCTTGAACTCTTGGCGTTGAGTCCAAAGATTGTGGTGGGTAGCCAACCTCTCGGTGTTGCGTAAGACTTCATCGTCCCGAGCTTCGTCTCCGTGCCTATCCATGATAGCAAGACAAGAACTATGTTGTGTATGTTAGTGGAAGGAGATTACCTCGCACTCTTACCGAGGTAAGATAGTATTGAGGCAATCAACCAAGCCAAAAGCAAGATCAAGTGTATCGGGGACACACGCAAAACCACACGCAAAAGCTAGCAAATATGGTGTTAGGAAAGTATGGTGGAAAGCCAAAAGACAAAATCCGAAATCAAGTATGTTGTTAAAAGTGGGTGAGGTCCAAAATCCAAATGTCAAAGTGGCGATCACTATAAACACGGAAAAGTTGTGGAACACACACACGAGATAAGCGGGGTTAGTGCAACCAAAAGTGAGCGGAAAAGTGTATGTAAGGGTGCTCGATGTCACACTAACACAAAGAGAGCCAAAGCTTTGGTTGCAAACGGAGAGACAACTAGATTCGCACGCGGCCTCTCTTCTCTTCTCTCTTTTGCTTAAAAGCTTATGACTCTTTTGTATACGGTGGCACTTGCACTCTTTTGTATGTATGGTGGCACTTGCACTCTTTTGTACGTATGGTGCGACTCGCACTCTTTTTGTGTTTTTGGGGCTTTTGCACGCACTATGTTAGCGTTAGCCTTGCTTTTGCTATCTTGCCACACGAGTGTTTGCTTGGAAGCTTTACTCCACACTACACACACACCTCACAATCGGGGCCACGTGCAATGTCTCGCAACACTAAAAAAGCAATGCTCGATAGGATAGATCGCAAAAGGAAGAGGGTTACAAGGGAAAAGCTGCAAGTTATACCTGCGATGATGGTGGTGGTGGTGGTGGTAGCCGAAATCGAGCTCGGAGGAGGGCGCGGAGCGGCGCCTGGTCTGGGATCCGGTTGGACCGGACTGTGGACCGGCTGGTCCGGTTGGCGCCCGGTCGGCCGGGTGCTGGACCGGCTGGTCCGGTCTGGGGGCCGGTTGACCGGCTTTCTCAACCGGGTTTCGCGGTTTCTCTCTCCTGTTCTTCCCCAAACCAAAACCAAAAGAGCAAATCGACGGGAAACGATGGAATTGGGGGCTAAAAGTTGGGGAAAAAGTAGATCAAGCACAATAACACCGAATCCACGGACCAAAACCACTCAAAACGCAACCAAATCACAGATCCGTCCAAAGGCAATTTGGGGCTATTTTTGGGGATTTTTTGGAAAATTTTCTAGAAACGAAATCGGGTGGGTGGAGGGTCAAAATCGCGGTAACCAAGAGCTGCTGATACCATATGATGAGATCTGAGATCTAGGGATTGGCCCGATCTCGTGATTTGACCCAAGATCCAAGGGGAAGAGGTGGGAGAGCGCGAGGAACACGAGGAACACGAAGAACACCGGTACTCACGCACGCACACCAACCCGATACACCCGATACTTACCCTCGTGGCTCGATGGACCACGCCAATAGAATCACCCGGAAGAGGCACGCGGCAGAATTCCCGGTGAGAGATTGGTGTTGGAGAAGAAGAGATTGGTGAGGGAGAGAGAGTAGCTTGTACTAAAATCTCACTCAACAATATCCAAATCAACAACAAGGATGACCTTGATTACAGAGGGATGCTTGTCCAAGATGGATGCTAACCCTAGGGAGACTAAGCTCAAAGTTGGTTTAAGCTCAAAATTATGTCTAAGGGGTAAGGGAGGGGTCCAGGTTCCTTATATAGGCATACATGGCCAGCAAGGCGAAAAGGTACATAACTTAGGCAGGTTGGTGGGGCCTTCCGGTCAGATCCGGTCCTGGGCCGGTCAGACCGAGCCTGTGACCGGGTGTTCCGGTCGTGGGTCCGGTCGACCGATCGCCAACCGGAAACTTCGCAGATTTCCGTCCGGTTGGTTTCCGGTACGAGCTCGTGGGAAATCCGGTTGGCGACCGGTTGACCGGGCCTGGGACCGGGTGGTCCGGTCTGGGGTTCGGTCTGACCGGGTTCTGGACCGGCCGGCGTCTTCTCTTCCTTCGAGCGCTTCGAGTGACGTCGGGTCCAGCTTCGTGTCCATCTTCATGACTTGATGCTCCTCTCCTTCCCTTGACCATGGGGTGTCCTCCTCTCCGGGGCCTTTAGTCACCTTGTACCTAATGACACAAAGCACATCGGCATGAGGTAGCATTCCATCCAAAGGGGTACCGAGATCAAGGGTGGTGAGGAGCGAGTTCACCTTATCATGTAGCGCTTTGACTCGAGCCCGAGTCATCGGTCCACTTGGGGGACTAGTTGGTCTTGGTGTAGTGTCGTCGGTGAGCGGGGCCACATCACATGTTTAAGTAACCTTTAGAGCATAATAGATCTTTGCAACTTAAACCGAGTACTAACATAGCATACACACGGTCACCTTTACACTATGAAGGGGGAATAAATCACATCAATACTATCATAGTAATAATTAACTCCATAACCTACAAGAGATTATGATCATAACCTACGCCAAGAACTACACGATGCACACACTGTCACCATTACACCGTGAAGGAGGAATAGACTACTTTAATAACATCACAAGAGTAGCACATAGACTAATAGTGATACAAAGCTCATATGAATCTCAATCATGTAAGGCAGCTCATGAGATCATTGTATTGAAGTACATAGGAGAGAGATTAACCACATAGCTACCGGTACAGCCCTTAGCCTCGATGGAGAACTACTCCCTCCTCATGGGAGACAGCAGCGGTGATGAAGATGGCGGTGATGTCGATGCAGAAGCCTTCCGGGGGCACTTCCCCGTCCCGGCGGCGTGCCGGAACAGAGACTCCTGTCCCCCAGATCTTGGCTTTGTGATGGCGGCGGCTCTGGAAAGTTTCTCGTACCGTGGCTTTTTCGTATCGAAGATTTAGGTCAGGGAGCTTTTTATAGGCGAAGAGGCGGCCTCGGAGGAGCCAGGGGGTGGCCCCCCATAGGCTGGCGCGTCCAGGGTCCAGGCCGCGCCGCCCTGTGGGGTGGGGCCCCCAGGGCTCCCCTCTGGTGCCTCTCTGACTCTCTGGATGCATCCGGGGAAAATAAGGTCCTGGGCGTTGATTTCGTCCAATTCCGAGAATATTTCCTTACTAGGATTTCTGAAACCAAAAACAACAGAAAACAGGAACTGGCACTTCGGCATCTCGTTAATAGGTTAGTTCCGGAAAACGCATAAAATTATCATAAAGTGTGAACAAAATATGTAGGTATTGTCATAAAACAAGCATGGAACATAAGAAATTATAGATACGTTTGAGACGTATCACCGCCGCGGAAGGAGGAGAAGCTAGGAGCCACCCCCGAAGCTGCCGCTTGTACCTGGAGCCCCGCCGTCGTTCACAACGCCGCCGCAGCACCTCGCCGACGATCTCCGCCGCCGGTGAGCCGTCGACCCCCTGCCCACGCCGCCAGTGCGCCCGTCGCTCACCGGAGATGACGATGGTCCTGATCCGTCCGATCCGATTCTAATCCTACGCCTCACCTTAGTCCATAACGCTTCGCGCGTTATAAGCCGCTGACAGTGGAGCCCACTGTCAGGCAGCCCACTCACGCGAGACGTGCAGTTGGGCCGGCCCGTTTATTTTTCTCTGTTTGGCCCAATTTCGTTTCCAGCGCTGGCCCAGCAATTCAAACTCAAATAAATCGATTTAATTCAAAATTCCTTACTTATGCCATATTCAAAATTAAATAGAATCAAATCTGCTCAACCAAATTTGATGAATTTTATATATTTGCAAAGCTTATGAAATTCTGTAAATAACTACACTGGGCTCACCTCGAGATTCAATGTAGAATTAATGTAGTAAAAATAACAAGGCAGTGCCTTTTCAAACTTCAAACATTTATTAAAAATCAACCATAAATGATTTTGAGTTGATTCCAACTCTCAAAAATCACATTTCTTATTGTCTATCTGAATATGTAAAATATGACAGGGTTATTTCATATGATCATGGACTAGAATAAATAATGGCTATGTGGCTATTTCTAGTCCATTTAAATTATCCAAAATTATTTGTTAAATAGTATGAGAGGTATCCTCTCATTTAAATCTTTGTCCAAAGTAATTCAACATGAGGTAGTGACCTTGGTATTGAAAATCTCATTTTGTATTATTTGGTGATATTAAATTATTACTAAGGTATTGTTAAATTGCATGAGGTGTAATACCTCATTTAAATCATTTTCCCAAATAATAGATATGAAGTGTTGACCTTGGTCAACATGTATTCATACCTTATTATTATTTGAGGAAATTAAATCTTAACAAGATTCAATGAGAGGAGATTATTTCTCAAAGAACATAAATAACAACCCTAATAATTATTTCAATGAGAGGAAATTATTTTTCTTAAAAAGAAAACAAAGTCAACCAACATGTGAATAATGTTGTGAGGCTAGAATAGCTTGTGTGAACCATTTGAGTGCTTAGTCTAGCCTTAAGAATTGTTTGGTGATTGTATACCTCGTATTCGATTATAGACGCTAGTACCGAGGAGTACCAGGAGGAGGAGGTCTACTACGAGGAAGAAGAAGAGAACTTTGACCACTGTACCACTCAAGGCAAGCTAATATTCTTGCAAGTTGCCCTAGTGCAAAGCTCTACAAGAGCATGGCACCATTACCTACTACTTTATGCTTAATGATCCCATCCCAAGTTTTTACCTTACAAAGTATCTTTTGATTTTGGTTTATCAAAATTTACTTTTTGATTCATGATTCACTTGGTCTAGATATAGAGTAGAACAAGAACATCAAATTTAGCCTAGAGCAATACAAGCTACTTAGCACCCCTCATGACTAGTTGCTAGTGCTAACAAATAAAATTGACTACTCTAGATGGGAACATGTGAAATGAAATGACTTTGAAAACCTTGGAATGATGAGTCATTCTATTGAAAGATTTTGAAGGTGAATGTGACTCGAATGACATGATGAATTTGATAAAAACTGATGGTTGGGTTCGGATGCGATACCATTCCAATTTTACAAGTACCCCCACAATACATGATTATGGGTAGGGCTTAACTGGAAGTTTACGTATTTTAGTATGGGTTCCCTCTAAACAAGCGTCATAGGGGTTATGCCGAGGCTGCCTCCGTTGAAAGTGAAATGATGTGAAATGACGTGAAATGAGGTGAATGTCCGGCCCAAGCCCTGTGCAGTTCCCAGGTTGACGGTTGGTTTTCACTGGGAGGCCAAGCTCATGGGGAGAGGTACCTATACTAGGGTATGTAAGTGAAAGGTTATGGTTGATGATCCGCGTACTGAGTTACGATTATTCAGGGTTATCCCTGACGGATGTAATCAAAAGTTGTGGCACAAGTGTACAACCTATGCAGAGTGTAAACCTATTCGAATAGCCGTGTCCGCGGTTATGGACGGTTGGAAAGGTCATACTGTTCCGTTGTCAGATGTTTTCTAACAATGAATGGTAAACTGAAAGGTGACTTGACTTGATCACAACAGAGTTGTGGGAATGACACTAATGTTCCCACTTGAGTTAGTTAGCAAATGAAGAAGTCTTTTACTAAATACTTATGAACTAAAATTAGCTTTATGCAAATAAACTTAGAGCTTAGCACCCCTTTACTAAAATTGATAATGCTTACACTAGTATTAGTTTGCGAGTACTTTAAAGTACTCACGGCTGTGTCCCTGGCTATTCAAATGGCCAAACTATGAAGAGGAGCAGCAGTATCAGGATGACGGACAGCAGGACGTCTACCATAGCTAGGATCATCTTCTAACGTCAAGCGTTGCCTGTGGATTAGATGGACTACTACAACTTCGCTTCCGCTATGTATTGTGTGTGTGTTGATCCTTGATCAACTATTATTGTAAGTGTGGATCATATGATCTATTGTAATAAGACGACTATAGTTTGTAATGAATGATGACTCTATGATATTCAATTGTGGTAGCCTACACGCTAGATCCACCTGAAACAATACGTTCTTGGTAGGAATCCGGCCGGTCTTGCAAGGCAATCTACGCAGACATCGGTGGCAAGTGCCTGGACGCGAGGAACCGGTCCAGGGCAGAGCCGACTCGAACAAACAGTGAGCCCCCGCGGCGAGGACATGGCATGTAGTGGAGCCGGACGACGGCGCGGACAGGACCGTAGGGGAGCCTATGGCGGCGGTTCCTTGGACGGAGATGGCCTGGAAGGGTGGAATCGGTCCAGGGCGGAGCCGGCTTCGGCAAGCATGGAGCCCCGCGGCGAGGATGGGGCGTGCAGTGGAGCTGTACGGCGGCAGCGACTGGCGCGTGGGGAATCCCACGACGCCGTGCAATTGCTCCTCCACACGCTGGCGTCCGGAACCTGTCTTCGAATCCCCATCCGCCACCACCCATGTATCTCCGGCAAACGGCGCCATCTCCCTCATCCGATGGGAGGAACTGAACCGCCTGCTGCCGACCCCTCTGCCATCTCCGACGCCTTCCGATTTGGCCGTCTCCAAGGGAGGAGAGCAAGCTACCCATGTGCCGGGACCTCTGCCTCAGTCTGCCGTTCCAAAACGAGAAGGATCAGCCGCCCGAGCGAATCGGCGATTTCCCTGAAGTCAATCTTCTTCTTTGCTGGCCTGGGTGTGGGCACCTCCGCACTGGGACGGGGCCGAGTTCCTCCTGTATAGATACTCCCTACTGAACTGGGCAAACATGTGCGCCCAGCCGTGTGACGCTGCCTGCAGCATGGGGCGATTTGGATGCAGACATGCAAGGGGCGATGCATACAGTCTCCAGTATCACCAATGTAACAAATGTAGGATGACTATGCTGCACAGGATGATGATTATGAGGAGAATCTGAAGGAAGCACTTGGGTTATTATTTCTAGCAACGTGATCTCTGGCCCTTTGATTTGTAGATGGATGAATTGATCATGTGAGATATCGTCATCCTCTTCCCTGGATAATTGCCCAGGTGAGTCATCCTCTTTCATGGATTGCTAAAATATCCCAGGTGAGCTGTGAGTTCACTGTTATGCTTCGTAGATTGCTAAAATGCCCTTTCTTCTCTTGTGCCTTAATTTATGAATTCATCTACATGCTTTTGGTTGTAAAGCGCAAGGCTGCAAATGAAACATATACAAATTCTGAAGGCAGACATTATGAGCCTATAGTATGGGGAATTAATGTTTATTTATGTGCTTTGATCCTTGAGATGAAGCGATAAGTAATATGTCTGAAAAATCGATGTTTAACAATGGTATGCACCTTAAAAGATTTGTATTGCCTATATTGCGTTGAAGTTATTATTTAGACATTATGAGCCTATAGTATGGGGAATTAATGTTTATTTATGTGCTTTGATCCTTGAGATGAAGCGATAAGTAATATGTCTGAAAAATTGATGTTTAACAATGGTATGCACCTTAAAAGATTTGTATCGCCTATATTGCGTTGAAGTTATTATTTAGACATTATGAGCCTATAGTATGGGGAATTAATGTTTATTTATGTGCTTTGATCCTTGAGATGAAGCGATAAGTAATATGTCTGAAAAATCGATGTTTAACAATGGTATGCACCTTAAAAAAATTGTATCGCCTATATTGCGTTGAAGTTATTATTTAGACATTATGAGCCTATAGTATGGGGAATTAATGTTTATTTATGTGCTTTGATCCTTGAGATGAAGCGATAAGTAATATGTCTGAAAAATTGATGTTTAACAATGGTATGCACCTTAAAAGATTTGTATCGCCTATATTGCGTTGAAGTTATTATTTAGACATTATGAGCCTATAGTATGGGGAATTAATGTTTATTTATGTGCTTTGATCCTTGAGATGAAGCGATAAGTAATATGTTTGAAAAATCGATGTTTAACAATGGTATGCACCTTAAAAAAATTGTATCGCCTATATTGCGTTGAAGTTATTATTTAAGTCTAACAATCATGATAGGAGACAAACAACTTATATTTTATTTTTGTATAGTTGTGCGCTTGGATTTTTGTATGCTGATCAAACAACTTATATTTTATTTTGTGTAGGCAATATATTCTCTGAAGTGAAGAAGAGATGGAGAGCCATGAGGCTTGAAGAAATTAGGGTGGATCTTATGACATGTGCAAACACTCTAGGTATAATGAGAAAAATTATTCAAATGGCATTTGATGCAAAGCTCTCCACTTCCATTTTACTATTGATGAATTGAGCACAAGGCGTCATTTTAATCAATTAATAATTGGAGTTTAATGACAAAGAGGAGAAGGTTATTGGGCAAAATATTCAGAGATAGCAAGCACCCCAACAGGAGTTCACATAGAACAATTTCATTCTAGCTTTCTCTGAGGAAAAAACTTCGATTGTCGAAAATATACTGCCACGAATTCAGAAGGAGAAATTCTTTTTGTTGCTGGTTGGAACATCGACGGGTGAGTGTACCTACACACATTGATTAGCGAGATAACAACCGAAATATTCAGGAAAAATAACCTGTTGAATAGGTACTAGCCTTTTCTTTTGCGGAGCTATATATAATTGGGTCTTTGTAAGTGCATCACAATCATATGTATTCTACTAAGAAAATAGTTGTAACTTCTTTCATACTTCTCTTGATTTTATAGATTGAGGAGTTTCCACCAAGATTTTGTTTGATGAATGAGTAAATATGCAATCTAGCTTGATAGTTCATAGTTCAAACATACTCTGCAGTAACTCCATACTTTTTTGAATTATCACTTGAAAATGTGTTTCTGTTTATTTAAACTTATTGTGTCATTTATTTTTCGAGTCAATGTAGCTTTTGTGTTTCCATGTTCTAAAAAATGTTTTGTAAAACATATCCCAGTGCAACGCACGGGCACTTTTACTAATCTACACAAAAGTGAGTAAATCTTTAAACGAGACCAAACGTCATAAAAAACCGAACGGAGGGTGTACAAGTTTGTGTAATCAGAATCTTTGTATCCTAGCCGGTTGAGAATTTTATTAATTTAAAGCTGAGCTCTTTGGGCCTTATGTTTTAAGAAGAAGTAACCGAGGTTGACCATTGAGTTAGTCATCTGTATTTTTTTTTTCTTTTTTCAAAATGGGGGAAATATCACCCCAGCTTCTGCATCCAAAGGATGCACACGATTTTTTATTAGATTATTCACAAAACTTTACAAGAACAATACAAAAGATCAAACTCGAAGCTACCTCACTAAACCTACAGTGGGATGAAGGTGGTGACAATACACCAACTCACATCATCCAAAAACCAAATGCCTTCCCAAACCGTCCAATAGCAGATGAGAAGCACATCCAGTCAAGCAGACTCTCAGCGTACGCCAACGCACACGCCACAGAAGTTGCTACCGCCGTCTTTCTCGACTTCATCTTCAAGAGAGATCATCGCATTAACCTTGCAAGACCTGCCGTCGATGCCACCATGACGCCAGACACCTCCACCATCCTGCACGCATACATCATCCCGCATCCGTCGTCGATACCCTGCAACACCATGCCACCGAGACTCAACGCCAATAATGTGGTAGATGAACACCACTCCACCAACATCCGCCAACATCCAGCAGCTGCTCCAAAAACAATGACCCAAGAGGTAGAACGACGCAGGTAGCGCCGCCATCGTCCGATCCGGAGACCCAGATCTAGGGTTTCCCCGGAACAGCATGAGCGGGTAGATGCAGGTTGCGACGGCGATGCCTTCAAGAAGGTAACGACACATAAAGTCGCCATCGCCCGCCGTGACCAGGGCTGGAGCACGATTTTCACCGGCAACCGCACATCTCCAACTCGCCGAGTGGAGTGACGAGACAAGCAAAGACGATGCCTTCGACAAGGTAATGACGCCAAGCGACGCCGCCATCGTCCGCCAAGCCCAAGAGCGAAGCACGGTTTTTACCGGCTGCCCCGTCACCCGAAACTCGTCGTCGACTGGATATTCACCGCCGGTGATCTGTGTGGGATCCCAAGATCCCCTACCCCAGATCCCAACGAGGTCGTCCACCTCCGGGGAGAAGGTCACCGCCGCCTTGCGCGGGGCCGCCGCCCCGGCTCCCATGTGATGCGGGCGGAGCATCCCGTCGCGCGGAGGAGAAGGCGCAGCAGCCGTTCGCCTCCAGGCCCAAGGGCCAAGGTCCAGCGACTCCAACACCGCCGCCGCCTCGCCGTTCGGCCGCTGACGCCGCGCACCACCACCACCACAAAAAGGATCAGGATCACCGCCCGCACCCCCCATGATCGCGACCATCTGAAACCCCCGCCGCTGCCATGTCACACGGGCTTTACCCGGCGACACCTCCGGCAACGGCGGCGAGGGTAGGGAGGGGATGGAGGGGGCCGGAGGCCGGTGAGGAGGGAGGGACTCCCCGGAGTGGCGCGGGGCCACCACCCGGAGCTCTTGATGGTGCATTGGTATGTCGCGAGAATCAAAATACAAATCTAGGCAAAAGTCTCCTTTCGACATGCAGGTGGTCATATCATGATGAACCAAAAGGTGATGGGATCCTAAGCTTGATCTTGCACTGTGCTGATCAACGGCGTCAACTCATGAGGCCCGCACGCCATTTCCAGTCCCTATAGCTTCTACCTTTTGACAAACCATCTATTATCTCATCGCATAGAAGTCAAAATGTGCTGTACGACTTTCTGAACCATTACTTAGACGTAATACTTTTTTCGACAAAGAGTATATATTAATTTTAGAGATACCAATTACACTCAGCCTCTGCAACAACGCACTGCCCTAGCGACATTACGGATGCACACAACCAAAAAAAGAAAGAAGAATTACCAAAAAAGAAAAGCCCACTACAGTGATCTAATCCTTTAAACAACAGCACTAACACCACCATGCAACACCAGAAGTTTAGATTCTCCAAAAGCGACGTCTCCAAGAAGGTAACAGTGCACCAGCGCTGTCGTCGCCCTATCATAGATCTTAGGTTTTCACCCTGAAGAAAATCCTACTCTCAAAACAATGCCTTCAACAAGAACATTGCCAGGCACAACCAATTAAGGCCAGACCTTGGATTTTCACCCTGAAAGGTAAGATTTTGAACTTCTCCTGTGCAGTCGCCCCCACTCACATGACGCTGCTCCAAAGACACCGATCATGAAGCCAATTCCTCCTCGCCACCCAGACCCGAGCCACCATTGCAAGACCACAGATCTCGGCTTCCATGTCATTCTCCAGCCAGCACCACGGAACGAAAACGTGCTCCATGATAATAACCGCAAGCAGAGCTTCGAAACGCTCCCTCTGAAACCAAACGGTCAGAGTAAAAGCATGGGTGCGCTCGACCGAATTCCACCCGATCCGGCAACCTCCAGGCTTGAATCGCCCAATGGAGCGCCGGCGGAGCCTTCCAGAACACGACACATCCACTAGATCGATGAGGACAGGCACCGGCATATCTGCATCTTGGCGCGAGAAGAAATCTAAGGACCACCACCATTATTCGCAAGACTAGCTGGTCCCCACACCGCTGGTCGTTTCCAAAGCTGAGAAGGCGGAAGAGGAACAAGGGGATCCAGTGCAGAGCACCGGCCTAACCCCACGATTACCAGATCGGGCCGCAGCCTCCACCGGATATCGCAGGTCAGGGCACCTCCATGGGCGCCACACCCCTCCTCCTCAACGCCTCCCGCCGGAGAACCTCAGGCGCCGGCCATGAAGAGCCCCGCCGCCCTGCGCCCCGGATCGACCTCCCACCTCCTCCCGTGAGTAGCCGCCGGGAAACGCCTCCCCTGCCCACGCCATCAGTCGAGGGGATGGGTGCCGCCACCGCCGTCAGGGACGGCAGCAGCGGCGGCCAGGATGGTGGCGTACGGCGGTGGGCGGTGGTGGACTAGGGTTCCCCCGGAGTCGCTCCGGGAGAGGAACGACTCGGGAGGGGTCGGGAGGACTTAGACGTACTACTAGGGAATGGAACTAACCTATTCCTTCTTATGGGCAGGGACGAAGCGCTCAGCTATTACAATGATGCATGTGGTCTTCAACGGTCACTCCTCCTCGGGTGGACAAATATCCACCAATCTCAAATCGGAGGAGGCACGAAGGCATAGAGTTGGGCTTGTTCACTGTGAGGAATTCTACTTTCACTATCACGAGTAGCTGCTTTGTTTTCAATCTCATGCTTCCTGCAGAGGTTAGCATTTTAAGCTGTTTTTAGTGTTTCATCAGCCTTCTTTGGCTTTTCTTCTGTACACTTAGTCACCTAATACACATTTCTAGTGTGTATTCTAGAATAGAAAAGGACATAATGTCTTGCTCTGTTTCTTGAAATACAAAATTATAGAAGAACGTCATCTCCCGTAGACTGACATCCAAGATTGCCTCATGAAGATTTGCCACCGCGAAAAAATGCTCCCCTCGCGTCGCTCCCTCCTGGCGACTGAGGGGGTGAAACCCTAGGCCGCTCCCCCCTCCGTTCTTCTCCTCGTCGTCACTCCTGGAGGTGCCGCCAGGATAAGCCCGAGACGCCGGTGAAGGGGCGGCGGGGATCTGGGCTCTTGGTTCCCCGCGCGGTGGGTAGGAGGAGGAACGCCGCGCCGGGCTCTCCATAGCCGATGCGGCTGCTCGGTGGTGACCCTGCTCCGATGGCTTTGCCCTTGGCTCGGCCTTAGGTAAGGGCGGCCTCAACCGGCGGCGGCCTCAGTGGGAGCTCGGGATCCCCGGGCGGCGGCCGTGGTCTGGTGGTGGGGCAGCACCGGCTTGGCGGCGAGCGGTGCCTGCGGGTGCGGGCCGGCCTCTGCGGCTGTGTGGATGGCGTGGAATCGGCGAGTGCTGGCCATGGCCCGGGCCCCCCTCGGCGGTCGCCGGCGTCAGATAGGAAGCCGCCAGCCCCTCCTCCCATCGGATGCGGCCGATCTGGCTGGTTTTGAATCGGCTTAGAGGTTGGCGGGACTCTGCGACCGGGAGAATTCCCTGACCGGTGGGGCTGGTCACGACGGTGATGACGTCCATGGACGCCGCCTTCCCTGTTGGGGGTGCCGTCGAGGTATATTGTCCTTCCCCTTTCCTCCTATGACCCCAGGTGAAAATCTAATCTTGGATTCGGCCGCGGTGGCGCCATGGCGTCGCTCCCCTTGCTGAAGGCGCGGCTGGGGTGCTTGAGGTGGGTGTGGGTGTTTGATGTGCGGTTGGAGGTGTGCCGGTGTCTTCTCCAGCGTTCCGAGCAACTTCGTCTCCGACGTGTTCTATCTCCGGTCCGCTGAGGTGCTTCTCGATGTGCTTGGCCTGGCGTTGCTTGCTTGGTTTGGTCTACTTCAGTCCTCGCCAACAGTCTGCATCCAGGCTCAGGGGAGCGTTTCCATCGGCCGACGGTGTTGTGCCCTTCGAGCCAGGGCGAGGAGGCACGGAGCCTTCTTCGACGATGGAGTGGATGTGGCTGCTGTGCAACTACCTGGTGTTTCTCCCTTGTCAAGCCACACATGCGGGCTCCCTCTTGAATTCTTCGGCATCCGGTTGCAGATAGCTGAAGAGGACCATGTTGTTGCAAGCTGTTCTTCAAGTGTTTGTGGTGTTTGCTTGTAATTGCGTTGTGTTGTAAGCTGTTTTCAGCATCCTTGTAATTTGCCGTTGTGTTTTTATTAATTTAAAGCTGGGCTTATGCCTTATGTTTAGAAAGATCTCCTTATTAAAGAAAAAACCTATCTGAAGAATCGACATAAAAGGTTGCAGGTCCATCGCGCAAACCACTTTCAGCATATCCCAAGCAAACTTGTTTTTCCACTGATACGTCTAGAGCTCGGCTTATAAATCATCTTCGATTTAAAGGAATTTCATAGGAACCCGGAGGATTCTGTTCTATAGAAAAAAAGAGTCCTAACAACTTATTTTGTTTATACGACTGGATACCACTAGAATTTATCGAATGGGCTAATCTCCATGCAATTCGGTAGACAATATTTTCTTAATTTTAACTCATGAACTTTTTTCCTTTGTTTTCATATAGAACGTGGAACAAACTTGTATTGGAAAAATAAGCTTTTGATTGTTTCATCCTATTTACAAAGCTTGCACTTTGTATTTTCATGCCAGTTGTGTTTAACAAGGTTATCCTTAGTAAGGATTACTCTTGTAGGGAGATACCAAGCAAAATTTATTCTTAGTTGTATCATCATTTTTTTATTTTCTATTATTATCGACTAGTATGTCTGATTGGACTAGCGCTTTATACATGTAATCCACATTTTTTTTTCAATCTCATGTAGATTTCATCGGAATTTATCGACCCCTTGCGATAATTGGACCAAAGACAACTGCTCTAAAAGAGTATTTCATGCCACTAACCTGGGCCTTATCACATCCCTTTGGATCGGAACGTCACGCTTGGAGGGAAAGTCTCCAAAACCATAGCGATTGTATCACTTTTGTGACATACAATATTACCGTTGTTCCTATGAGTAAGGCTTTTTTTTTTGAAATGTCAAGCCATTTGTAGTTTGGCCAAGTTTTCACAAAAATCATTAACATACAAAAAATGATATTAATAGATACCCCATGAAGTATTTTTTTCATATGATATGTACATAATATTATATTTCTTGATAAATTTTTCTACATGTTTAGTTAAACTTTACTTGGCTTGACTTTTCTGAAAAAATACGACCCTTATTCATTAAAACGGAGAGAGTATTGTATAAAGCTGAATATTGATTCCGGAGTGTGGTACTACGTAACCACTCATCCTTTCATAATCTAATATCTAAATCGTCCTTAATATTAAACGATCCAAAGCGGAATAAGTTTTTCTTCATCGCCATTAGAGCAACTAAAAAATGAGACGCGCCCCGTTTCAATAGACTTGGGACAATGCTTGAGCCTATGCACTTTCTTTTTTAAAAGAGTTTGTCAACCCCCATCTTCGATAAGTGACTCAAATATGCACTTAATGAGGAGGGCTGTGTTTTTAACCTAAAGGTCATGAATTTCTAATCCTCTTTGATCTCTGGGTCGACAAACCACATTCAACTTTTCCAGCTGATATTTATTATTTCATTATCTCTTGTCTAAAGAATCTTAATCTGAAATAAGCCAATCTATACAAAACTTTATTAGGTAGTTGAAAGAATGAAATCATATATGATACCATATTACTTAATACCGACTTTATAAGTACTGTACTAATCTTCTACCACGAGATAGTAGCTTCTCTTTCCAACTACAAAGTATCATTTTACACGTGATTCTCGATGCATATTGCCAATTAAAAGGGATCTAGGGAGTACTCCCCCGTACCGGTTTATTAGATCGGTTTGTTAGATCGACACGTATTTCAAGAAAGAGTATGATTACAATTTTAATTAACAAAATAAATGATATTCCATGTGTACGAAAATATAAGACGTTGTAATACACTGTTTTGCTACTCTTAAGCGTCTTATAATTTTGTACCGAGAGAGTATGTCATAAAAATTATACTATTGGAAAGATTTTTTGAATATGATCCAATAGTATATTTTTTATCACATATAATGCATATTTTCTTAACCAAATTTACAATGAAATATTCCCTCTGATCCGTATTAATTGATGGTAAAATTGATGTATGTACAACTAAAACATATCTAGATACGTCTATACTCTATACTAGCTTTAAGTAATATGAATTAAAAGAAGTATTTTACTTGAACTACGTGTAAACCTAACAAACTGGTACGGATGTTGTAAGGGCTTCTCTAGCAGGCCGATCCAAAAGGTTATGGGCTGTCCGTTTCCGTCCGCGCTCACAGATGGATAACCCGCGCCCGTCCGCCCCGACGCATCCGTTCATCAAATTAGGGGAACCGATGCATCGGCACGGACAACGAGCGTGTCCTCCTATTTCCGCCCGCGTGCATCTTTTGGGCCCGCATGGAAACGACTCAATGGTCTTCTACCTATGACCATCAATGGAACTACTATGGCCGCGCTGCCCGATGCCTGTGCTCCTACTCTGGCCGCGTCGTTCGACGCCTGCGGTCCTACTCTGGCCACGTAGCCCGACACCTGCGCTCCTACTCTGGCCGCGTCGCCTGTCGTCCATCAATGTCGGTGTTTCGTTCTACGCGCCGGCATCCACTGCTCCGGCCCTTTATAAGTAGGCAAGCGCCAACCAGTTTCTTCCACAAGCTCTCATCTTCCATTCCCCACCACCACCACCAGCATCACCGCAGCGATGGCCGACGACATAGGCTCGAGGGGAGGACACCTAGGACGGCCTTCGGGCCGTGGGCGTGGGCGGGGGAGAGACCGCAGCCGAGGCTGACTGTTAGACTTTGTATAGCTGCCTTTGTATTATACGTGTATATGTACGTTGTACCCCTATATATATATGAGATATGCCACCCCTAGAGGGTTGAGCAAGTTCCCACAACAACGTTGTTTTACATGGTATCAGCCTAACATCGATCCGCCTACCCCTAACCCTAGCGCCGCCGCCGCCTTAAACCTTAAGCGCCGCGCCGCCGCCTCTCCCCACCATGACCGCTTCCGCATCGGGCACCACGAGCTCCGGGCTTCTTCCTGCATCACTCGCTGCCCTCCTCAACGCGCCTCCGTCCCCGCTTGCTCCCCAGGCGCCGCAGTTCTTCGGCACCACCGCCGTTGGCTCCATGTACTCGGCACCGCCTCCGCCGCCGAGCACCGTTGCCGCGGCCACTCTTCTCGCCGCCTCGTCTGCGGCCTCCACGGCGTCTCTCGGCGCCGCCACAGCGGGAACATCCGCCACAGCGGGTTCACCCGCCACCGCCCTCCCGACGTTGGACACGAGGATCGCCACAACTGCCCTCTCCGTCGTGCCGACGGCGTCGGGGGGCTCCGCTGCCTCGGCCTCGCCCGGGATGCAGCCTCCTCCACCCATGCCCGCGCCCTTGGCGCCAGCCCCTGCTGTCGCGCCTCCCGTGTACGCCACGGCTGCACCGGGGTCGGCCGAGGTACCGGCGGCGCCGTTTCACTTCGCCAACCAGATCACCATCCGGCTAACCCCGGACAACTATTTGTTCTGGCGTGCTAAGGTGTTGCCGCTGCTCCGCAGCCATGAGCTTCTTGGGTATGTTGATGGTTCTCTTCCATGTCCTCCTCAGGTGATCATGACCATGCAAGGCCCCGCCATCAATCCAGACCACCGCGTTTGGGTTCAGCAGGACCAGGCGATCCTCTCCGCCATCCAGGGCTCCCTAGGTGAGGGAGTCGCTGGTCTCGTCCTCTTCTCCGCCACCTCCAGGGACGCTTGGACTACGCTGGAGCACGCGTTTGCCAACGTCTCCACCTCCCGCACCATGGCCCTTCGTCGGCAGCTCGGTGAAATCAAGAAGCTCGACTCCTCTGCCTCCACCTACTTCAACAAGATCAAGGTGGTGGCGGATACGCTTGCCTCGCTTGGCCAGCCACTCCGCGATGAGGAGTTCGCCTGCTTCATCATCCAAGGGCTCGACTCCGACTACGACAACCTGGCGGAGGCAGTCAATGGCGCCACGACGCCGCTGCCTCCCCACGAGCTTTACTCGCGCCTCATGTTCACAGAGCAGCGCGTCGAGGCCCGTCGCGCCGCTGGTGTCATCACCGACCAGTCCGCGGCGCACTGGGCCAACCGTGGCCAGCGTCCGCCCGCGCCTCCCGGCGCTGGTTCGGCGCCCCCGCCGGCGGCCAAACCCGCCCCACCCCCTGCACCGACCACGGGTGGCGGGCGCGCCGGCGACACTCGCGTCTGTCAGCTGTGCGGACGTCCGGGGCACCTCGCTTCCAAGTGCCACCGCCGTTTTCAGCGTAGTTTTCTGGGCATCGGCAACAATGGGCAGGGCAATGAACGCCAGGCTCAGCTCGCCGACTTTGGCCCTCCCCCTGCCGCCCCTGCTGCCTTTGCCGCGACTAAGGGAAAGGAGCACGTCCAGGGGTCCACTCCGTCCTACCCCATCGATCCTGCGTGGTACATGGATACTGGCGCCACCGACCATCTGACGAGTGAGCTTCAAAAGCTTACCACCCACCAGCCCTACTATGGTACCGATAAGGTTCACACCGCCAATGGCGCAGGTATGCCCATCTCTCATATTGGCCAAGCATCTCTTTTGACTAGTTTTCCTAGTAGACAGCTTCATCTTCGCAACGTTTTACGGGTTCCCTCGGTCACTCGTAATTTGTTATCTGTTCCAAAACTCACTCTTGATAATAATGTCCTATGTGAATTTCACCCGTTTGATCTTCTTATTAAGGATCGAGCCACCCGGGACGTTCTGCTTAGTGGTCGCCTCAGCCAAGGGTTGTACCGCCTGGAGGATCCTACTCTCTCTCGTGTCTTCAGCGGGATTTGAGTATCATCATCACAGTGGCACTCTCGCCTTGGTCATCCTGCCACTCCCATAGTGCGCCATATTCTCCACCGTCATGAGCTGCCACTAGAGTCTAGCAATAAAGAGTTAGGTGTGTGTGATGCCTGTCAACAAGGCAAGAGTCATCAGCTACCATTTGTTTCCTCTACTAGAGAAGTAAAGAGTCCTCTTGAGATTGTGTTTTCAGATGTATGGGGTCCTGCCCAAACCTCTGTTAGTGGTCACAACTATTATGTGAGTTTCATTGATGCTTATAGTCGCTTTACTTGGCTTTATCTCATTAAGCGCAAATCTGATGTGTTTGATATATTTGTTCAGTTTCAAAAGCATGTTGAACGACTTCTCCAGCATAAGATTATTCATGTTCAGTCTGATTGGGGGGGGGGGGGTGAGTATCGCAACCTCAACACATTCTTTAGCAAGCTTGGAGTTTCTCATCGTGTCTCATGCCCACATACACATCAGCAGAACGGTGCCGTTGAGCGTAAACACCGTCACATAGTTGAGACTGGGCTTACTCTTCTTGCTCATGCCTCTGTACCTTTTCGGTTTTGGAGTGATGCATTTGCTACTGCATGCCTTCTTATTAACCGTCTACCTACACGAGTGCTTCATATAAAAACCCCCATTGAGCTTCTCTTGCATGAAATTCCTGACTACACATTTCTCAAGGTTTTTGGGTGTGCTTGTTGGCCTCACCTTCGCCCCTACAATAGTCGCAAACTTGAGTTTCGATCTAAAAAATGTGTATTCCTTGGGTATAGTTCTCTTCATAAAGGCTACAAGTGCCTTCATGTACCGACCAATTGTGTTTACATATCACGAGATGTTGTTTTTGATGAGAATGTCTTCCCATTTTCTACCATGCCACAACCATCCACTAGCGATACACTCATGCATTCATCCTCCATTCTGCCTGGCCAATTTGAAGATGTTGCATATGCGCCTGTGTTGTTGCCTAATCATGGTGCAGGTATTGGTCGCGGAGCACGCCTGGAGCTTCTTCCCGACTGCGCTGCTTCCCCGGTGCCGCACGTCGATCCGGCCATGCATGTGCATGCCCCGGGTCCCGCGCCCGTCATGGCGCCATCGCCCCCTGGTGCTTCCTCACCTGGCACGCCTACGGCGTCCGCGCGCACGGTCCAGCCCGTGTCGCCGCTAGCCCGCCCCGCCTCCCCATCGCCCGGGCCGTGCTCGCCTGGGCCTGGACCCTCGTCGCCCTCGATGCCGCCTCGGGTGGCGACTCCCCCTGCTTCGCCCAGGTCCGCCCAGCATTCGTCGCCGCCCACTACGCCTGGGTCGGCCGCGCCTGCCTCGCCGTCGCCTTCATCAGCTGCGTCTCCACCACCGGCAGCACCGCCTCCACCCGTACCTGCTGCCTCGCGACCTCATACGCGCAGTCGCAGTGGCATTGTTTGCCCTAAGGAGCGCACCGACGGCACTGTTGCATGGCTGGCAGCTTGCATGGCTCATGCTGTGGATGATCCCACTGCTGAACCTCGCAGTTATCAAGCCGCTATGACCATTCCCCATTGGCGGGCTGCTATGGAGCAGGAGTATCAGGCTCTTCTTCAGAATGAGACCTAGACGCTTGTTCCTCCTCCCCCACGTGTCAACGTCATTGACTCGAAGTGGGTATTCAAAGTGAAGAAACATGCTGACGGCTCTATCGAGCGCTACAAAGCTCGTCTTGTTGCCAAGGGATTCAAACAGCGTCATGGGCTTGACTATGAGGACACCTTCAGTCCCGTTATCAAGCCTACAACCATTCGGCTCCTCCTGTCTTTGGTAGTCTCCCGCGGTTGGTGTCTTCGACAGCTGGATGTTCAGAATGCATTCCTTCATGGTCTTCTTGAGGAAGAAGTCTACATGCGGCAGCCCCCAGGATTTGTTAGTCCTGATCAGCCACATCATCTGTGTCGACTGACTAAGGCTCTGTATGGATTGAAGCAAGCACCGCGTGCTTGGCACGCTCGCCTGGCTTCTGCTCTTCATACTCATGGCTTCATCCCCTCGAAGGCCGACACATCGCTGTTTCTGTTTCAGCGACCCCGTGTGACTATGTACCTACTGGTCTATGTCGATGATATTATCTTGGTCAGTTCCTCACCGACAGCTGCTACTGCTCTCATTTCTGCTCTTGGTGCTGATTTTGCTGTCAAAGATTTGGGTCAATTGCACTTCTTCTTGGGTATTGAGGTTGCTCATCAGTCTACTGGTCTGGCTCTCACTCAGAAGAAGTATTCTCTGGATTTCTTGCGCCGTGCTGGTATGCTCAAGTGTAAGATGTCGCCCACGCCCATGTCTTCTACGGACAAGCTCTCAGCCACTGATGGTGTTCTCCTATCTTCTGAGGATGCCACGGAGTATCGCAGTATTATTGGTGGCTTGCAGTATCTGACCATCACACGTCCGGACTTGTCCTATGCTGTCAACAGAGTGTGCCAGTATTTGCATGCTCCTACTGATGTGCATTGGTCTGCTGTCAAACGCATCTTGCGTTATGTCAGTCACACGTCCTCGTTTGGTCTTCATCTCCGGGCTAGTTCATCAGGTGTTCTGTCTGCGTTCTCTGATGCTGATTGGGCTGGGTGTCCAGACGACAGGCGATCCACGGGGGGTTATGCTGTGTTCCTAGGTCCTAATTTGATCGCCTGGAGAGCACGCAAGCAAGCCACTGTTTCTCGCAGCAGTACCGAAGCCGAATATAAGGCTGTTGCCGATGCAACTGCTGAGCTCATATGGGTTGAGTCCCTTCTTCAGGAATTGGGTGTCTCTCAACCTCGTCCACCGGTCCTTTGGTGCGACAACATCGGTGCCATGTTTCTTTCATCTAATCCGGTGTTTCATGCACGGACCAAGCACATAGAAATTGATTTTTATTTTGTGAGGGAACGTGTCTCGAAGAAGCTACTACAAATCAAGTTCATCTCATCAAAGGATCAACTTGCGGACATCTTCACCAAGCCTCTACCTTTACCCATGTTTGAGGTCTGTAGGCGCAATCTCAACCTTCATGCTACTTCAGGAGTGAGTTGAGATTGAGGGGGGTGTTAGACTTTGTATAGCTGCCTTTGTATTATACGTGTATATGTACGTTGTACCCCTATATATATATGAGATATGCCACCCCTAGGGGGTTGAGCAAGTTCCCACAACAACGTTGTTTTACACTGACGAGGAAGGAGTAGCCGGAGAGGCCAGAGTTAGCCATCAGCGTTGTCGTCGCCATCGCCACCACCATCGCCCGAGCGTGTCGCCATCAACCTCTACGGCTTCGAGTTTAGCGTGACCATCCACCAGAGCATGAGCTGGGACAGGCTGCGCCTACCCCAGAGGTACGCCTCAATCGTTGATGGGCAAGAGCCCATCGTGTCCTCATGCGCGTGTCCGGCGGCGCGACCGACCTGTGGGACGGCGAGGGGATGTTCGACAGCGAGGGGCAGATGTTCCTCCATAACGGCTGGAGGCGCTTCGCTCGCTCGCACGCCATCGATATCGGGCACTTTGTCATCTTCAAGTACGACGACCACAACGACTTCAGCGTCAAGATCTTCTACGAGACCATATGCCGCCACCACTACCACTGACTTGGCGACGCCAGGCCGATGTAGTTTCTATTATGTCGCCGACTTGGGTTGGCCGGCTGGAGATTCCGTAATAAAGATCGGGTTCTGTGGTCATGCAATTCCATGTGTCCGCGCAGCAGCGTACCTCTAGCAGGCAGAGGCAGAGGCAGGGCACGACCGCGCGCCTAATCGAGTGCATGGATCGCTTTCCGCGGCACGCGTGCCGTGCTAACCCTTGCGCGCGTGGGCCCCACGGCGTTGACACCAGACGACCGCGATACATTCCCTACCCGCCTCATCAGTTGAGCTGCTCATAAGCACGACGTCATCATCAGCTCACAGGCCGTCCTCTGACGCTGCATGCATTTCGCATCGGACTGCGACAGATTCAGTTTTACAAAGGGCGATCCAGTGTTTGGAAGCACAGCCACAGCGGCGACGGACATGGAAACGGCGTTAAAACCAAGCTGCAAGGCACTAGTGGTAATGTCGAATCTAATTAAGTGCTCATAGGTTAGGGTTATCGATCTCAATTAGACTAGATTAGAGCGGACCACCACACACACATAGTATAACTAGTATTAGCGTTAGGTGTGATCCTACTACTACCATGCATTATACCCTATATAAAAGTTTGACAGTTTCACGTCTCTAAAACAGCCGGGGCACTGTAGATGGTGTAATTATCTCCTACCAGGGTGCGACGCGTCCTTTCTTTTTTTACGGTACATTGAATCCGTGTTTGAGTTTCCTTTTCTCTCGCTGTTAGATCTTTACCTATTGTTATGTTTTGACAGATTTCTGCCACTATTTGCATTTGCCTCTTAATCTTTTTTTTTGAGTTCTTTTGAGAGAAAGAGCTTTTAAAAGAAGTTACTACAATAGCTAATGTTCTAATGGATGTTTGACTTGTGTTAAAAGTTTGACAGTTTCACGTCTCTAAAACAGCCGGGGCACTGTAGATGGTGTAATTATCTCCTACCAGGGTGCGACACGTCCTTTCTTTTTTTACGGTACATTGAATCCGTGTTTGAGTTTCCTTTTCTCTCGCTGTTAGATCTTTACCTATTGTTATGTTTTGACAGATTTCTGCCACTATTTGCATTTGCCTCTTAATCTTTTTTTTGAGTTCTTTTGAGAGAAAGAGCTTTTAAAAGAAGTTTCTACAATAGCTAATGTTCTAATGGATGTTTGACTTGTGTTAAAAGTTTGACAGTTTCACGTCTCTAAAACAGCCGGGCAATCGTAGATGGTGTAATTATCTCCTACCAGGTGCGACACGTCCTTTCTTTTTTACGGTACATTGAATCCGTGTTTGAGTTTCCTTTTCTCTCGCTGTTAGATCTTTACCTATTGTTATGTTTTGACAGATTTCTGCCACTATTTGCATTTGCCTCTTAATCTTTTTTTTGAGTTCTTTTGAGAGAAAGAGCTTTTAAAAGAAGTTACTACAATAGCTAATGTTCTAATGGATGTTTGACTTGTGTTAAAACTGAACCAAAGCGGATTTATTATCTTGAATACACTAATGTTGCTAATGAAAACCGTGTGAAATTTTGTATGAAGGAAATTTTCAAGTGTAGGGAGAGAAGAATGATGTGATGAGATGAAGGATGGACAAAATCTCAATCTTGGGATGCCCATGTCACCCCAAGAAATATCCAAGAGGTACAAGCGTCAAAGCTTGGGGATTCCCTAGGCATTCCCTCCTTCATCAACAAAAATATCAGGTCATCATTCAAGACACTATATTTTTATTGCTTCATATACTCCGTGTTGTTCTTGTATCGTCTTTATTTATTTTTTTAGTTTTTTTAGTTTTTTTGTTGTAATCAAATTGGTTGGATCCTAGCATTCTTGTGTGGGATAGAGACACGCTCCGCTTTTTCATGTGAATACTCGTATTCTTCACTTATATTTATTGAGTATTCTTGTCTAGCTACTGCAATGCTTTTAGCTCCTGTTTTTCATGCATCTCTTGTTCAGAGCTTGTTAGTTTTATTTATTTAGGTATGATTAGCTCTCTAGTCTTCATTGATAAATTATTATGAGAGTTGTTTCAAAAAAAGGTTGATTGGTGTTGGAGAAGAGTAAAATATTTCATGCTTATAGTGGTGCAAAAGGAAGCTTGTTTAGATTGTGGCTTAGACTTTAACATGTCATGTTAGATATTATTTTAATTATATGCTTAGTAGTTATTGTTGTAGTATTACTTGTCTCAAATAGCTGAGAGTGCTTAATGTGCCATTGAAAGATTCATGTGTTGTTTTAATCATACAAAAGCATAATATTGTGGTATTGTTATCACCAGAATTTGACCGAGTCAGAGGTGGGCCGCGATCAAGATGGGCTTGAAGAATATACATGGAAGAATATACGTGAATCGGCCTTATATGCAAAGCTTGGGCTAGTTGGCACGTGTATCTGTAATATAGTAGGATACGTATCGATTAGATAGAGTTTGGCTCGTGCACGGTTGGGATTATTCCCACGTTAGAAAGTCTACTGACTATAAATATGTATCTAGGGTTTATGAAATAAACAACAATCACGTTCACCACAAACCAATCTAGGCGCATCGCCAACTCCCTTGTCTCGAGGGTTTCTTCCGGGTAAGCATCATGCTGCCTAGATCGCATCTTGCGATCTAGGCAGTACAAGTTTATTCGTTGTTCATGCGTTGCTCGTACTGAAGCCTTTTTGATGGCGAGCAACGTAGTTATCTTAGATGTGTTAGGGTTAGCATTGTTCTTCGTATCATATGCTGTCGTCGTGCAACCCTTAGACATCTAGCCGCCCTTACACCTATCTTAGGTGTAGGGGCGGCACCCCGCTTGATCATTATTTAGTAGATCCGATCCGTTATGGTTGCTCCTTGTTCTACAAGGATTAGTTTAATATCTGCATAGTTAGGCCTTACAAAGGGTTGAAGGATCCAGCGGCACGTAGGGTGTAGTTTGTTAGCCCTAGACAGGATGTTCCGGGGATCAACCTCGTGTTGGTTTTTAGGCCTTGTCTAGGATCGGCTTACGATCACCGTGCGTGGCCGCGAGGCTCAATCACGAGTAGGATGTTCCGATTATGCGGTGAAAACCCTAAATCGTCGTAGATCATTTTAGCTTTATTCTGGTCAAGCAGGACCACCATATATTCGTACACCTCGTGCGAATCATGGGTGGATCGGCTCTTTGAGCCGATTCACAGGATAACCTGAGAGCCGATCGAGGCTCGTATTTAATGTTTACGTGTATGCCATGCAGGAAACTAAGCGAGGCACATCCATCACCTTCCTGACCAGGTATAGGTCAGGTGGCACGCCTTTTTGCACCAAAGATTTGGACGTGCGTGCCGAATCTTTGCGGGCCGTCGCTCGGAGGGACCAGGGCCAGCCGCAGCCCTAAGTTGTTCCCGGCTCTCCTGTGTTGCCCGTCGCTGCTCGCCGGTGGGTTTCTGACCGCAACACATTCTGGCACGCCCGGTGGGACGATCTTCGACATCAACCACCTCGCCATCTACATCTGAGATGGCGGACGGCACTCCAGTCACGTACGAGGATTTGACCGAGGAGCTCAAGAAGAAGTATGACGAGGTCAAAGCGATCCTCGAAGCCGACCTCATCGGCTCTTTTCACAGAACCCGCTCACATGGCGTCCGATGGAAAGGGTTCTCACCTGAAGGCGCGCTCGATGGAGTGGACCTGTCCGCCCCGTCAGAAGAACGCGTCAGGTCCCTGCGTCAGGAGATTAACTTCATGGTAGCTCATTCGCTACACCGCCACTCTGAGAACCTGGTGAACACTTTGGAGCGTGTCGCTCTTCGGGTGATCCAGGAAATCATGAGTCATCAGTACTCTCCGTCAGGACCAGCTCTCGGGACTTTCCAAGGAGAGATGCCACTCCAGTCCCGTCCACCGCCGCCGTTCGCGTTGGCAGCACCAGAAGTGCCGAGTTCACCGGCATACGTCGTCTACAAGATCGGTGGTGACCCTAGCGACTACCAGTTCTTGCATGAGGCGCCTAAGGAGATCCCTCACGGATACACGTGCACATACGTGCCGTGATCGCGCAGAATCGGGCACTCACAAAACCAGCATCGCAACAGCAGGGACTTCTGGAACAACAGGAGGAGCTTCGGAAACAGATCTTGAGAAGCAGACGTGGCTAGCTAAGTATGCCACTCCGACAAACCTCCAGAGCTCAGCTCCTGCAGTTGGCTCAGAGCTGGAAAAGCAAGCATGGCTGGCCAAGTATGCCACTCCGGCGAATCTTCAGAGTTTGACTCCTGCAGCCAGCACCGCGGATCAGATCAGTACAATCCTGAGAGACCAGTTCGGCATGGTGCCGAAAAGGAGGACAATCGGCTATTCCAAGCCGTACCCCAACGAGTACGAGTTGATCCCGCTACCACCCAAATATCGGCTCCCTGATTTCTCCAAGTTTAATGGATCAGATGGTTCCAGCTCCATTGAGCATGTGAGCCGATATTTGGCACAGCTGGGCACGATCTCAGCATCAGATCCGCTACGCGTGAGGTTCTTCGCACAGTCCCTCACAAGATCGGCTTTCGGGTGGTACACTTCGTTGCCGCCAGACTCGATCCGGACTTGGAAGCAGTTGGAGGAACAGTTCCACATGCAGTATCACTCAGAGGCTTCCGAGTCTGGCATTGCCGATCTAGCACAAGTACGTCAGAAGCGCGGAGAAACAGTGTCAGAATACATCCAGCGCTTCAGGACCATGAGGAACCGATGTTATTCGGCCCGTTTGACCGAAAAGGAAGCAGTCGAGTTGGCGGTGGTGGGTCTCGCATCACCGATCAAGGATATGGCTTCCCAAGCAGACTACCCTTCACTGGCGCACATGGTTTAGAAACTGACATTATATGAACAGCGTCACCCAGACTTGTACCAGGACAAATTCAAGCGTGCGGTAGTCCTGGTTGAAACAGAAGAAGATGAAGGGTCTGCGGGAGATCAAGAGGTAGCAGTGGCTGAATGGACTCGGGGGGCAACCCCCATATCCTGCAAATGGGTTAAGCCACCAGGTCCGCCCAGAGGGTTTGATTTCGACGTAACTAAAACTGAGCAAATTTTTGACCTCTTACTGAAGGAGAAGCAGTTGAAGTTACCCGAAGGCCTCAAAATCCCCACGGTACAGGAGCTGAACGGAAAGCCATACTGCAAATGGCATAACTCATACTCCCATACCACCAACGACTGCAGGGTGTGGCGTCAGCAGATCCAAATGGCGATAGAACAAGGCCGTCTAATTTCAACCAGTACGCCATGAAGGTCGACACTCACCCCTTCCCCGCCGTTAACATGGTGGAGTGCACTTACCTTGGAGGGTGCCAGCCAGGATTCTCGTTCAACATCAACATGGTAGGACCTGGACACCACTCTGGTAAGGATGGAGACGAGGGCAGCTGCTCTCATAGCAAGGACACAGAGGAAGCCGCTCCACGCGATCGGCTCCGTCACGATGGCAAGCGCTACATCACAGAGGGAGAAGTAAGGAACGTAAGATATCAGCGACCTCTCTCTGATCACCTTCTCAACAAGTATGTGAGTCAGTATGACCAACGCCGACGACCCAACGATGATGATGAAAGAGATCGTCTGGCTAGGGACGCCAGGAGACATCGTCGGCATGATCGCGATGAGGAGGAGTACGAGCGCCGTGCCAAGGAAAAGTCAAGGGAGCAAGACGACGAGGATAGGCACTGGGACTGTCCCTTCTTCAGACACTGCTGGGATTCAGGAATGAGCCGATTGCCTACAATCGGCAATTGCCCAGAATGTAAACAGAAGAAGAAGGAGGCAGCTAACGTGTCCGTGTTCCAACGCTTAGGGCCTCTCCCGCCTCGGAACAAGCACGCTGAGTCCCCTCGAGTGGAAGATCTCGAGGATTTGGAAGACGATGAAGAAGAAGAAGACAGGTACCACCGTCCAAGGTGGTGCCCTGATGGACTCAGCCGTTCCCAAAAGCGTAGGGTTCAGCGGCTGCGTGGCTTGGAGGAAGCCGAAAGGCTATACCTGCGCACGCTAAGGAAGGCGCGGCCTGATCTGGCCGCGAAAATTCAATGAACCCTAGATGAAGAGGGTCGACCACAAAAAATGGAGTGGCGCCCCAAGCAAAGGAAAGCCGATGATGAAACATCGGCTGGCACAAACATGGTGTTCATCCTTCCGACGGAGTTTAGTGCTCCAGGATTAGACGAAGCACCTGTGGCACAACTCGACTGCGGCCCACGGCCAGTTATCTTTGAGAAGCCACGAGAAAGAAGCTACAGACATCTGAAGGCCCTGTACTTGCGAGGTTATATCGATGGGAGGCCTGTCAACAAGATGCTGGTGGACTCCGGAGCGGCAGTCAACATTATGCCATACTCCATGCTACGGCGGTTGGGACGCTCTAGCTCGGATCTGATCAAGACCAACGTGACATTGAGCGATTTCAACGGCCAAGCGTCTGACGCACAAGGTGTTCTGAACGTGGATCTGACCGTAGGAAGGAAGACCATCCCTACGACGTTCTTTGTTGTCGATAGCAAGAGCACTTATGCTGTCCTGCTGGGAAGAGATTGGATCCACGCCAACTGTTGCATTCCCTCCACGATGCACCAATGCGTAATACAGTGGGATGGAGATGAGGTAGAGGTCGTCCAGGCCGATGACTCAGCCGAGATTTCAACGGCTGGCATGAACGCTTGGGAAACAGCAGGCCAAGAGCCACTCTCAGGCATCAATTTGGACGACTGCGAGCGCATCGACGTGACGAAAAACGGGGTTAGGCTGGTCTTATCCACCGGCCTGACCGTGTAGCAAGAACAAACCGATGAGCAAACGTGGCGAGGCCGATCCTTGGGATCGGCCCCAAAGATCTATGGAGGGACATTGCGAAACCTTCATTGAGCGATTCGATCAACATGGAGGCCGATTCCAGCAATCGGCCAAAATTATTCTCACCATACGTTCTGCCTGTGTTCAACGTCGATTTGATGGGCAGCGGTTTTGCGTCGGCTGATGAGAGTCAACATTAGTCCTAACGCAGCCGACGTGCAAATACAGTGCCTTGGCTAACTACAGAGCCGATATCTGCAGTTACCTGACAGATTCGGCTCGGGGGGCACCTAATCAGAGGGACATGTGCGATACATGTGCAGTGAAATATTGGGGGGCCGATAGAAAATCGGCCAGTAAATTTTTTTTTCTCATGGCATACAGCCGATGCACGGACATCGCCTTTAGAGCTAAGAAACAAAGCCGATGCACAGTCATCGACTCTAGTACAAGTTACACAAGATCCACCAGCTGCGTGTTCAAGACGCGGATTTTCGCCAAGACGGTCTTCAGTTCAGCTTCAAGGCCTTCTGCTTCCATGAGGGGGTGAGCAATGAGAGCTTCCTCAGCCGCAAGGAGCCGATTTTGGTGCCCGAACCTTCTCTTCGAGGACTTCCAACCCTTTGCCCCGCTTCAAGAAGACTGCATCGAAGTCGCTTTTTGGCGTGCAAGGCACCTTTTGCTCATTAAGCCGTTAGTGTTTTGTCTACAACATCGGCTTGCAGCGGAAGAAAAGGCGATCGATGGGGGCAAGTTTGGCTGACGCTGCATGGTGGCTGACTCAGAATTACCTGAGTTCAAAGCTCTTGGTCTGATCTGTGCATCCTCACCGCTACTCTCGCCTTGACCGAGGCTCGGGGGGCAGTTGGCTTGGTAGATGCTCTGTTTTTAGAAGCCGAATTGGAGTGTCATCGGCTGACCCTGCATCATAACCTTTTTCGAAAGCGGTGAGTTGTTGCGGTAGAAGACTGCTAGAGCTACTGAAAGGGAAGCTGTCATCATCTACAGGGTCAGAACCGTGTCTGTTGCTGCGAAAAGGTAGAGCAAGGCGCTATGTTCGGGCAGCAAGGGGCAGTTAAGGATCACCTTCAGGCTGGAAACCGTAGCGTGGGCATTGGATGGTGCTGCCCATGGATTCATTGCAGTTGCGAACCTGCGCGATTGACGTTTGAGGTTCGTATGGCCGTGGGTTGGATCTGTTCAAGTGGCGCTTTGGGGAATTGGGTTTTGCCCTTGCGGACAGGCCACAGATTACCATTTGGATAAACAATAGAGTTGGCTCTGTTCGCGTTTTCATGGCAAGAACCGGTGCGCTGCCATCGGCTCGTAATTTGTTGACTTATTCTAGCAATTGGTAAATTTGGTGAAAGGACAGAATCAGCTGAGAAGTCCTTCTTCATAATAAGAGGGGTGTTTTACAAAAGAAGAGCCGATTGCTCAAGAAAGGGAAAACAAAAGAAGAGCCGATTGCTCAGGGGCTACTAGTCCTACTTTACTAGTCCTCGCTGGCCTCGTCGTCGGCATCGCTGCCGTCGGCGCTGCTTCCGGAGAGTTCTTCGTCGCTGCTACCCCAGCCCTCGGCCGGAGCCTTTTCTTCCTCGTCATCATCATCATCCTCGCTGTCCGCCCAGGCGCGGAAGCGCTTTGCCGGCGGATACCCAGCGGAGGAGGAGGAATCATCCTCCTCCTTCTCCTCTTCTTCCTCGTCATCATCATCGTCCTCGCTGTCCGCCCAAGCGCGGAATCGCTTTGCCGGCAGGTGTCCAGCGGAGGAGGAGGAATCATCCTCCTCCTTTTCCTCTAATTTCTCTACTTCTTCTTCTTCCTCCTCCCCGTCGGAGGAAGTGGGTTTCGCCCAGGGGTGGAGGTCGTCTTCGCTTTCTCTCTTCAGCTCCCCTTCGATGAGGAACTTGAGGTCGTCTTCCCCATCGGTCAGAGGTAAATCGCCATCTGACCCGACGAGTGCTTCGGGTGGGCCGTCTGGCACATGATCAAAGTCCCACTCCTGCTCGCTCGAGGAGGAAGACTGGAGGGAACGGCCTGAGGAGATGGAGGAAGAGGATGACATTGCTGCAGGGGAAGAGGGTTTTTAGGTGCCGATAGCCGGAACAGAGCAAGGGGATGAAGTGGCGAACCATTCGGCACAGTTAAATAATGGGGAGCCTAGTGGAGATTTAATGCCATTGCAGTTTTCGAGGAAGTAATGCTAAAGCTATCAAATCTTGCAGAGAAGTTGAGAAGGCAAGGCGTCATGATGAAGAATACTGCGACGGTTCTGCTCTACCACGACATGACCCGACGAAGAAAAAGCAGAGTGATTTTGGAATTATCAATTCCAAAACCAGGGGGGCATGTGTTATCACCAGAATTTGACCGAGTCAGAGGTGGGCCGCGATCAAGATGGGCTTGAAGAATATACATGGAAGAATATACGTGAATCGGCCTTATATGCAAAGCTTGGGCTAGTTGGCCCGTGTATCTGTAATATAGTAGGATACGTATCGATTAGATAGAGTTTGGCTCGTGCACGGTTGGGATTATTCCCACGTTAGAAAGTCTACGGACTATAAATATGTATCTAGGGTTTATGAAATAAACAACAATCACGTTCACCACAAACCAATCTAGGCGCATCGCCAACTCCCTTGTCTCGAGGGTTTCTTAGGGTAAGATTATGCTGCCTAGATCGCATCTTGCGATCTAGGCGATCTAAGTTTATTCGTTGTTCATGCGTTGCTCGTACTGAAGCCTTTTTGATGGCGAGCAACGTAGTTATCTTAGATGTGTTAGGGTTAGCATTGTTCTTCGTATCATATGCTGTCATCGTGCAACCCTTAGACATCTAGCCGCCCTTACACCTATCTTAGGTGTAGGGGCGGCACCCCGCTTGATCATTATTTAGTAGATCCGATCCGTTATGGTTGCTCCTTGTTCTACAAGGATTAGTTTAATATCTGCATAGTTAGGCCTTACAAAGGGTTGAAGGATCCAGCGGCACGTAGGGTGTAGTTTGTTACCCTAGACAGGATGTTCCGGGGATCAACCTCGTGTTGGTTTTTAGGCCTTGTCTAGGATCGGCTTACGATCACCGTGCGTGGCCGCGAGGCTCAATCACGAGTAGGATGTTCCGATTATGCGGTGAAAACCCTAAATCGTCGTAGATCGTTTTAGCTTTATTCTGATCAAGCAGGACCACCATATATTCGTACACCTCGTGCGAATCATGGGTGGATCGGCTCTTTGAGCCGATTCACAGGATAACCTGAGAGCCGATCGAGGCTCGTATTTAATGTTTACGTGTATGCCATGCAGGAAACTAAGCGAGGCACATCCATCACCTTCCTGACCAGGTATAGGTCAGGTGGCACGCCCTTGCACCAGCATCGGACGTGCGTGCCGAATCTTTGCGGGCCGTCGCTCGGAGGGACCAGGGCCAGCCGCAGCCCTAAGTTGTTCCCGGCTCTCCTGTGTTGCCCGTCGCTGCTCGCCGGTGGGTTTCTGACCGCAACAGGTATTCTCCTTCAAATGTTTTATTTGCGTTGACTTGGCGCATGCTTACACCATGTTATGACTACGAACCAATTACCTCAAGCCTCTATGATCATTTAGCTTTTGACTTATAATATCAGTTTATGCTTTGATTAATAATGGTTTGCCACTATGCATGATTATGGCCATTATTGCTCTCTTAGTTGGTCGCTCTCACTCTCTTGCTAGCCTTCACCTGTACTGAGTATGAGCTCTACTTGTGCATCCAACTCCCAAAAACCCAAAGTTTGGCAAATGTGTACACCATACCTACCTATATGTGGTATTTCACCGCCACTTCTTTTTTGGAAAGTCGAAGTATCTCAAAGTTTGGACGAGCTTATACAAAAAAATGTAGGAATATTTATGAAGCCAAATAGGTATGTCATGGAAATATACTTCATCATGAATCTAATGATACTAATTTGGTGGTGTTGGTGTTTTTGTTTGTAATAAATGATAACCCACAAGTATAGGGGATCGCAACAGTCTTCGAGAGAAGTAAAACCCAAATTTATTGATTCGACACAAGGGGAGACAAAGAATACTTATAAGCCTTAACAACTGAGTTGTCAATTCAGCTGCACCTGGAAAAGCACTAGTAACAGGGTTGATGTGAAAGCAGCAGTAATATGAGAGCAATAGTAATAGTAACACAGCAGCAAAGAATAAAGAATACGTAGGCGATGGCACCAGAAAATAGTTGATACTACTTCTAATGTCATATAGGACCGAGTGAGTATTTGATGATGAAAGATGGACCGGGGTTCCCAGCTATCTACACTAGTGGTAACTCTCCAATAACAAGTGTCAAGTGTTGGGTGAACAAATTACAGTTGGGCAATTGATAGGATTGAAATAGCATTAAGACAGAACATCAAGTCTATTAATTATGTAGGCATGTTTTCCATATATAGTCATACGTGCTCGCAATGAGAAACTTGCATAACATCTTTTGTCCTACCAGCCGGTGGCAGCCGGGCCTCAAGGGAATCTACTGGTAATTAAGATACTCCTTTTAATAGAGCACCGGAGCAAAGCATTAACACTTGGTGAAAACATGTGATCCTCATATCTAAGCCTTCTCCTCCGGTTATCCCAGTTGCTGTCACTCTGGGGCCTCGGGTTCCGGACATAGACATGTGCAAACAACTTGTAGATACAATCTAAGCAATAATTATAGAGCTTAAATCTAAGATCATGCCACTCGTGCACTAGTGACAAGCATTAAACACAACAAGATTGCAGCAACAATAACTTCACAAACTTATATAGATAGACTGATCATAATGTAACAATTCATCGAATCCCAACAAACACAACACCGATTACATCAGATGGATCTCAATCATGTAAGGCAGCTCATGAGATCATTGTATTGAAGTACATGGGAGAGAGAGTACCAACTAGCTACTGCTAGAACCCGTAGTTCATGGGGGAACTACTCACGGAGCATGATGGAGGCGGTGGCGTCGATGGAGAAGGCTTCCGGGGGTCAATCCCCGTCCCGGCAGGGTGCCGAAACAGGAACTTCTGACCCCCGAAACTAGGTTTCGCGATGGCGGCGGCGCACCGAAAGTCTTTCTGGAATATGATCTGTTCATGTAGGGTTTTCGCGTCGCGAGGGAATATATAGGCGAAAGGGCGGCGCGAGGGGGTGCCCGGGGGGCCACCCCATAGGGCGGCGCGCCCCCCTCCTTGGCCGCGCCCCCCTGTGGTCTGGAGGCTGTGGGCCTCCCCCTGGCTTGCCCTTCTGGCTCCGTGTGTCCCTCGGAGAAATAGGAGGTTTGGCTTTTGTTTCGTCGAATTCCGAGAATATTGCCCGAACAGCTTTTCTGGAACCAAAAACAGCAGAAAACAGGAACTGGCACCTCGGCATCTTGTTAATAGGTTAGTCCCGGAAAATGCATAAAAACATTATAAAGTGTGAGCAAAACATGTAGGTATTGGCATAAAACTAGCATGGAACATCAGAAATTATATATACGTTGGAGACGTATCAAGCATCCCCAAGCTTAGTTCCTACTCGCCCTCGAGTAGGTAAACGATAAAAAGAATAATTTCTGAAGTGACATGCTACCAACATAATCTTAATCATACTATTGTAAAGCATATGAGATGAATGAAGTGACTCAAGGCAATGATCTATAGTTTGCTAACAAATAGATAATGACTAAACATATAGCAAAAACTTTTCATGAATAGTACTTTCAAGACAAGCATCAAAAAGTCTTGCAGAAGAGTTAACTCATAAAGCAATAAATTCTTAAAAAGAGGTTTTGAAGCAACACAAAGGAAGATTTAAGTTTCTGCAATTGCTTTCAACTTCAACATGCATACCTCATGGATAATTGTCAACACAAAGTAATATAATGAGTGCAATAAGTAAGCATGTAAGAATCAATGCACACAGTTGACACAAGTGTTTACTTCTAAGATAGAAAGAAGTAGGTAAACTGACTCAACATAAAGTAAAAGAAAGGCCCTTCGCAGAGGGAAGCAGGGATTATATCATGTGCTAGAGCTTTTTAAGTTTTGAAATCATATAGAGAGCATAAAAATAAAGTTTTTGAGAGGTGTTTGTTGTTGTCAACGAATGGTAGTGGGCACTCTAACTACCTTATAAACCAGACTTTCAAGAGCGGCTCCCATGAAGGACGTTATCTCTACCAGCAAGGTAGATCATCCCTCTTCTCTTTTGTTTACACATGTATTTTAGTTTCATTATTGATGACACTCCTCCCAACCTTTTGCTTACACAAGCCATGGCTAAACGAATCCTCGGGTGCCTTCCAACATTCACATACCATGGAGGAGTGTCTATTTGCAAAATTAGGTTGCTTACCGATAGATCAGGGCAAAACATGTGAAGAGAATTATTAATGAAAGTTAATTAATTGGGGCTGGGCACCCCATTTGCCAGCTCTTTTTGCAAAATTATTGGATAAGCGGATGTATATGCCACTAGTCCATTGGTGAAAGTCTGTCAGAAGTAAATGACAAGGTTGAAAGATAAACACCACATACTTCCTCATGAGCTATAAAACATTGACACAAATAAGAGATAATAGCTTTTGAATTGTTTAAAGGTAGCACATGAAGTATTTACTTGGAATGGCAGGAAATACCACATAGTAGGTAGATATGGTGGACACAAATGGCATAGGTTTTGGCTCAAGGTTTTGGATGCACGAGAAGCATTCCCTCTCAGTACAAGGCTTTGGCTAGCAAGGTTGTTTGAGGCAAACACAAGTATGAACCGGTACAGCAAAACTTACATAAGAACATATTGCAAGCATTATAAGACTCTACACTGTCTTCCTTGTTGCTCAAACACTTTTACCAGAAAATATCTAGACCTTAGAGAGACCAATCATGCAAACCAAATTTCAACAAGCTCTACGGTAGTTCTCCACTAATAGGTTTAAACTACATGATGCAAGAGCTTAAACATGATCTATTTGAGAGCTCAAAACAATTGCCAAGTATCAAATTATTCAAGACAATATACCAACTACTACATGAAGCATTTTCTGTTTCCAACCAAATATCAATAAGTGCTGCGGCTTTCAGCTTTCTCCATGAATATTAAAGTAAAATGAAGAACACAAGTGTTCAAATGAAAAAGCGGAGCGTGTCTCTCTCCCACACAAGGATTGCTAGGATCCGAATTTATTCAAACATAAACAAAAATAAAAACAAACAGACGCTCCAAGTAAAGCACATATGATGTGGAAGAATAAAAATATAGTTTCACTAGAGATGACCTGATAAGTTGTTGATGAAGAAGGGGATGCCTTGGGCATCCCCAAGCTTAGACGCTTGAGTCTTCTTGAAATATGCTTGGGTGACCCACGGGGGCATCCCCAAGCTTAGGCTCTTCACTCTTCTTGATCACATTATATCACCCTTCTCTCTTGACCCTTGAAAACTTCGGCCACACCAAACTTCTCATAAACTTCATTAGAGGGGTTAGTACTCAAAAAACTTTAATCCACTTTAGTTCTGTAGTGAAACATTGCAGGAACTCAATAGAACATTAGCTACAGCTCTCCACGTCTAGAAAGCCTTACTTAAAGTCCACAAGAGACAATGCAAAAAACAGAGACAGAATCTGTCAAAACAGAACAGCCAGTAAACACGATTTTTTTTAGGTACTCCCGTTGCTCAAATCAGAAAGCTCAAAACTAATTAAAGTTGCGTACATATCTGAGGATCACGCATGAATTTTTTCAGGATTTTACGAGTTTCCTACAGGGAGAAAAACGCGAATTCGTGACAGCTAAAAAAACTGTTTCTGTGCAGAAATCCAAATCTAGTATCAACTTCCTATTAGAGACTTTACTTGGCATAACAATGCAAGAAAATAAAGATACAAACGTATTGCTACAGTAGTAACAAGCACTTTGACTCAAATATAAAAGAAACTTATAAAAGAGACTTTACTAGTGACAAGCATTAAACACAACAAGATTGCAGCAACAATAACTTCACAAACTTATATAGATAGACTGATCATAATGTAACAATTCATCGGATCCCAACAAACACAACACCGATTACATCAGATGGATCTCAATCATGTAAGGCAGCTCATGAGATCATTGTATTGAAGTACATGGGAGAGAGAGAACCAACTAGCTACTGCTAGAACCCGTAGTTCATGGGGGAACTACTCACGGAGCATGATGGAGGCGGTGGTGTCGATGGAGAAGGCTTCCGGGGCTCAATCCCCGTCCCGACAGGGTGCCGAAACAGGAACTTCTGACCCCCGAAACTAGGTTTCGCGATGGCGGCGGCGCTCCGGAAGTCTTTCTGGAATATGATCTGTTCATGTAGGGTTTTCGCGTCGCGAGGGAATATATAGGCGAAAGGGCGGCGCGAGGGGGTGCCCGGGGGGGCCACCCCATAGGGCGGCACGCCCCCCTCCTTGGCCACGCCCCCCTGTGGTCTGGAGGCTGTGGGCCTCCCCTGGCTTGCCCTTCTGGCTCCGTGTGTCCCTCGGAGAAAGAGGAGGTTTGGCTTTTGTTTCGTCGAATTCCGAGAATATTGCCCGAACAGCTTTTCTGGAACCAAAAACAGCAGAAAACAGGAACTGGCACCTCGGCATCTTGTTAATAGGTTAGTCCCGGAAAATGCATAAAAACATTATAAAGTGTGAGCAAAACATGTAGGTATTGTCATAAAACTAGCATGGAACATCAGAAATTATAGATACGTTGGAGACGTATCAATAAACAAGGTCAAGCTTTAAAAATTTGGCCTTCTAATAAAGTTAGAAGTACAATCTTTACGGGACGGTGGGAGTGGGTAGTTTTTTTTTAAAAAAATCTAATGTTCTTGTATAACTTCTACACTATGCTTATTTATATTATGCAGTATTATCTAACAAGATTATTACTCTGATTTCTAAAGTGCAGTCACTTTTTGCAATTAATGACTTCAGACCGATCACGCTGCTCAATTGTGTCCTTAAAATTTTGACAAAATTGCTAGCCAATAGATTGCAAAAAGTGGCCATAAAAATTGTACACAAAAATCAATATGGCTTTGTCAAAGGAAGAAACATACATGACTGCATTGCATGGCATTTGAATTCCTCTTTCAGTGTGAATCATCAAAAAAGGAAATCATTCTATTAAAGCTTGATTTTACTAAGGCTTTTGATACAATTGATCACTCTGCTATGATAAAAATCATGATGCACATGGGTTTTGATGCCAAATGGATGCAATGGACTAAGCAGATATTTAGCTCTGGGAAGTCAGCTGTTTTGCTTAATAGAGTGGCTGGACAATAGCTTCATTGTATACGAGGAGTAATACAAGGAGATCCACTTTCACCTCTTATATTTGTCTTAGCAATCGTCCTCATTCAATCTGCAATAAATAAGGCATACAGAAATGGATTACTTAGTTCTCCCTTTTCCCTAGATTATGACATGTATTATCCAATTGTCCAATATGCAGATGACACCTTAATTATCATGCCAGCTAGTCCTGTACAAGTACAAATTATGAAATGAATTCTTGAGAAATATGCTGAATCCACAGGCTTACATATAGACTTTCACAAGTCATCCATGCATGATTCCTATCAATCTTGACCATATAGCAGCCAATTAGTTTGCCACCCTGATTGGTTGTTCACTTGCATTAGTTCCTTTTACTTATCTTGGTCTATGATGACCCACAAGTATAGGGGATCGCAACAGTCTTCGAGGGAAGTAAAACCCAATTTATTGATTCGACACAAGGGGAGACAAAGAACACTTGGAAGCCTTAACAGCAGAGTTGTCAATTCAGCTGCACCTGGAAACAGACTTGCTCGCAAGAGTTTATCAGTAGTAACAGTTTTATAGCAGTAGCAGTAGCGAAATAACAGCAGCAGAGTAACAAAGATAGCAGTAGTGATTTTAGTAAACAGCAGGATTAAAATACTGTAGGCACGGGGACGGGTGACGGGCGTTGCATGGATGAGAGAAACTCATGTAACAATCATAGCAGGGCATTTGCAGATAATAATAAAATGGTGTCCAAGTACAAAGCAATCAATAGGCATGTGTTCCATATATAGTCGTGCGTGCTCGCAATGAGAAACTTGCACAACATCTTTTGTCCTACCAGCCGGTGGCAGCCGGGCCTCAAGGGAAACTACTGGATATTAAGGTACTCCTTTTAATAGAGTACCGGAGCAAAGCATTAACACTCCGTGAACACATGTGATCCTCACATCGCTACCATTCCCTCCGGTTGTCCCGATTTCTGTCACTTCGGGGCCATCGGTTCCGGACAGCGACACGTGTATACAACTTATAGGTAAGACCATAAACAATGATTATCTTGATGAAACAATAACATGTTCAGATCTAAGATCATGGCACTCGGGCCCTAGTGACAAGCATTAAGCATAACAAGTTGCAACAATATCATCAAAGTACCAACTACGGACACTAGGCACTATGCCCTAACAATCTTATGCTATTACATGACCAATCTCATCCAATCCCTACCATCCCCTTCGGCCTACAGTGGGGGAATTACTCACACATGGATGGGGGAAACATGGCTGGTTGATGTAGAGGCGTTGGCGGTGATGGCGGCGATGATCTCCTCCAATTCCCCGTCCCGACGGAGTGCCAGAACGGAGACTTCTGGCTCCCGCGACGGAGTTTCGCGATGTGGCGGCGTTCTGGAGGGTTTCTGGCGACTTCGACTTCTCCCCTGGCGTTTTTAGGTCGAGGCCGATAAATAGTCCGAAGGAGGGCATCGGAGGCCGGCCGAGGGGGCCACACCACAGGGCCGCGCGGGCCCCCCTGGGCCGCGCCGCCCTATGGTGTGGGGCCCTCGGGCCTCCACCTGGTTTGTCCTTCTGGCTCCGTCAGTTCTCTGGGAAAATAGGGCCTTCTGCATAAATTCCGAGGTTTTTCCCGAAAGTTGGATTTCTGCACAAAAACGAGACACCAGAGCAATTCTGCTGAAAACAGCGTTAGTCCGTGTTAGTTGCATCCAAAATACACAAATTAGAGGCAAAACAATAGCAAAAGTGTTCGGGAAAGTAGATACGTTTTGGACGTATCAACTCCCCCCAAGCTTAGCTTATTGCTTGTCCTCAAGCAATTCAGTTAACAACTGAGCGATAAAAGAACTTTCACGAACACATTTGCTCATATGATGTATATATTCTCATGCTATGGCTAATACTTGAGCAGTTCATAATGAGATACATGCAAATAAGATCATCTAAAAGGTATGTCAATCATGAAGAGGTACCAACAATTAATAATAAGCATCATGAATCATGTATATAAGCAAGATTGCAATGTTCATAAGAGAGTATGATAAAGTGGTATCTCGCTTGCCTGTATTTGATTGGCAAAACATAAATGCCCGGGCACCTCTGGAGTTCATAGAAAGACTAGAAGTAGTGATTGTCAAAAGATAAATGCATCAAAGTTATAGCACAATCAATCATATTTTGAGACAAGCATATTATACTAAGAATGACAGTTGTGCTCTCAAGATAGTGCTCAAAGAAATAATGGAGACACAACATAAAAGTAAAAGATTGACCCTTCGCAGAGGGAAGCAGGGATTAACATGCGCTAGAGCTTTTCATTTTTATAAAGACAGGAGTAAAATTATTTTGGGAGGTGTTTGTTGTTGTCAACGAATGGTAATGGGTACACTAACTACCTCGCCAACCGGACTTTCAAGAGCGGCTCCCATGAATTATTGCATATTTATTTGGCACTCCTTCCAACCTTTCTTGCACAAACCATGGCTAACCGAATCCTCGGGTGCCTACCAACAATCTCATACCATGAAGGAGTGCCTTTTCATTTTAGTTTTATTATGATGATGACACTCCCCCCAACCTTTGCTTACACAAGCCATGGCTAACCGAATCCTTCGGGTGCCGTCCATCAATCACAAACCATGGAGGAGTGTCTATTTAAGTTAATTAATTTGGGACTGGGAATCCCATTGCCAGCTCTTTTTGCAAAATTATGGGATAAGCGGATGTGCCACTAGTCCATATGAGAGTCCATCAAAAGTAAATGACAAGGTTGAAAGCTAAACACCACATACTTCCTCATGAGCTATGAAACATAAACACAAATTTAGAAGCATTTTGAAGGTTTTAAAGGTAGCGCACGAGAATTTACTTGGAATGGTTTGAAATGCCATGCATAGGTATTTATGGTGGACACTTTTGGAACAACTTGGTTTTCATGTGTTTGGAAGCACGAGCAGCGTTCCCGCTCAGTACAAGTGAAGGCTAGCAATAGACTAGGGAGCGACAAATCAAGAGAGCAAAGAATCGTCATAATCATGCTTGCGGCAAAATAAATTAACGGAGGCATAAAAGTGATACAAGAACTCTGAAGCAATATAGATCACCGAGGCTTAATTGACTTTTTGTTCAGTCATATGCATGCGTGAGCATGTGCCAAGTCGATATAAATGAATTATTCAGAGGAGGATACCACAATGCCATACTTACTTATGAATAAAACAATGCAAGCAAACATCCATGACATGCTACTCATATTAATAGATTGGAGCTAATCATGAGAGATCATAAACTACTAGACTTTCTCAAATAACATATACCTCACATGAACCAACTAAGCATGCTCACATGGATGAGTATATGTACAAAAATTAAAACAAATAGAGTTCATACCAGCCTCTCACCACAATCAGATTGTCGTAGATCGTCATTATTGCCTTTTCACTTGTGCAGCTTGGATAATATGAAATGAAAACCACGCTCCAGCCACCGAAGACCATTTAACTCATAAAGAACTTTACAAACCAAAGAGGAACAGCAAATATTTTTGGTGTTTTCGAATTAGAAACAAGAACAAAAAGAAACAAACACACATAGCGAAATCTTTTTGGGTTTTCTTGTAGCAAACTAGAAATAGCAAATAAAGCGAAACAAATGCAAGAAACCAAAGCAAATAAATGGTGAAGAGAAACAACAGAAATATTTTTGGTCTTTTCATATTTTGGGAAAGAAACAAAGAAAAAACAAGAAATAGCAAACTAAAAGAAACACATAACAGCAGGATGACAGAAATCTGCCAAAACCTGACAGCAGTACAGAAATAGATTTTTACAAAAATCTTATGTTGCTCAGATCGAAAAGTGTTCAACTAATGAAAGTTAGATAACAACCTGGGGAACCTGCACAAAAATTGGCAGCTCAAAATAACGTTCTGGCTGTGCGCACGAATTTTTCTAGTAACAGTCCATAATCTGTTTTCAGGCAGCACTTCCCCAAATATCATCTTCCTCTCATTAGAAAACCACTCAAACGAACAAAACAAGTATGTGCAAGTATCCAGCAACCATAATATGCAAAGAATGAGTGATGCCGGTATACCTCCCCCCAAGCTTAGGCTTTTGGCCTAAGTGGAGTTCAATCCCATCGATCCCATGAGGTAGTATCTCCGTAGTATGACGAAGATGGATCGTATTCCGGGTATGTGCTGGAAGAAGCACCCGGATACGTGATGGTGTGGTTGTGGGAGGCCTCGGCATCCTCGGAGTCATGCTGCTGGTGGAAGTCTTGTATCTTCATATGTTCATCCACCTCCTCCTTAGTGCACGACCATGATTGCCTGTCAATACTGAACAAACCTGGTTGGGGAAGAGGAATTTCCTTCTCATCCCCGTCAGAGAACAACATTCTATAGACCATATTATCTAAAGTAGAATCAGTGGTAACAAAATGATGACTCTTCATAGCAGCAATATCGAGTCTCCTAGGGGCCAATGGCACATCATTAGGATCAATAGGAAGCCTTAAATAAGTTAAAACACGCAGTGCAATAGTTCCTCCAAAAATAGGCCCCCTGTTAGTCAGGCGGCGAGCAATAAGAGAACCAAGATGATAAGATGTCTGACCAGTAAGTGCAATATTCAAGAAAGCAAGATGGTAACTAGAAATATTGCTAGTGTTCTCCCTACCAAGAATGCTGGTAGCAATATAGTATGCAAAATACTTAATGGCGGGGAGTTGAATGTTCCTTATCTTGCCACGCTGAATGGTGCGACAATCATCATCGGTGATCCCTCGATAGAGCTCCAACAAGTCCCGGGGGTTGTCATCAATCCTACTTGCTGTACCTACAGGGGCAATATCCAATGCACGACAAAAATCTTCCAATCCCATAGTAACAGGATTACCATAGATCTTGAATGCAACTGTCGGCTCATATTGCTTGTTGTGGAACTTGAAGCTCTCAACGAAGATCTTGGTGAGCATGTAGTATTGCTCCCTTTCATCACCCACATAGGTGGTTAAGCCCGCCCTGTTGACAAGGGTGGAGAAATCCTCCAATATCCCTGCATTCCTCAGAAAATCATAGCATGGAAAAGACGAAGCATTAGGAGCCCCGTTGTCCTCTTCGGGCGCGAAGCTAGGCGTGATGATATCCTCGTTGTACGATCGCCTAATCCGGGTGGCGGCCCTAGAAGGCCTCCCGGTGCTGGTTGTTCCTTTCTTGAACAACTCTCCAAAGTTGAACTTCTTCATCCCTTCTCTGAAATTTTCAACAAATGATATAAAAATTTGATTTGGTGACATATAATTGAGGGAAACTACCATAGGAACTTGCTAGAGTACTAATCATGCATCAAAACTAGTTTCTACCACTTAGAACAAGCATGCAAGCTCACTAAACATGTTACCTACAGCAGCAAAATATTCAAGATATACTCAACCAAACAAAATTCTACTTGGATGGGTGGAGGAGTCACATACCAAGGAGCAAATGTGCCAAATTTCAGCAAGAAATCTGGGCTGAGCAAAGAGATCGAAAAATCTGGAGCTCTGGAGCAAAAACGCGAGTGAGAGGAACTTGGTACGAGTTTTTTCGGGAGAGAGAAGGTGCTGGGAGAAAGAGATGGCAAAGTGGGGCAAGGAGGGGCCCACACCACATGGTGGCGCGGCCACCACCTTGGCCGCGCCAGCCTGTGGTGTGGCACCCTCTGGTGCCCCACAGGTCATCCTCTGGTGCTCCCAGGTGCCTTGTCGAAAAATAGGACCAACGGTATAATTTTTGTGAATTTTTGAAAACTTTGAAAAATGCACATTTCTGGGTATTTAGTTTATTATTACTGGCCAGGAAATTTTTTGAAATCTCCAATTAACTAAGGAACTTTGCAAATTAAAAGTGCTACAGCAACTAGAGCAAGTGGAGGAAGAAAGAGATGTTGTTTACCTCCTCTATGCATATAAAAAGTATTTGTTAACAAGGTTGATCAAGTCTTGCCACCAAATAAATTTTACATAGCATAAGAAGAAATAAACCTCAAATCAATCATGTTACCTTGAATTGTATTGATATGGATCCAATCACGAGAGTTTGATATTCTTCCTTAGGCTCATATATAGGACAATCAATGGTTCCCACTTTGATAGTTCTCACATTAGAAATAGTATTAACTCCACACGCTTTCTCAATCCTCTTGGGAAAATAAACGGTATGCTCCCTATCATCAACATTGAAAGTAACCTTTCCTTTATTGCAATCAATAACAGCCCCTGCGGTGTTAAGAAAAGGTCTCCCAAGAATAATAGACATATTATCATCTTCAGGCATTTCCAACACAACAAAATCAGTTAATATTAAGCAGTTAGTAGTAACTTGAACAGGAACATCCTCACATATACCAACAGGAATAGCAGTAGATTTATCAGCCATTTGCAAAGATATATCAGTAGGTATCAACTTATCTAGGTAAAGTCTCTTATAAAGAGAAAAAGGCATAACACTAACACCGGCTCCCAAGTCACATAGAGCAGTTTTAACATAATTATTCTTGATAGAACAGGGAATAGTAGGTATACCTGGGTCGCCCAACTTCTTTGGAACTTTGCCATTGAAAGAGTAATTAGCAAGCATAGTGGAAATTTCCTCATTGGGGATTTTCCTTTTGTTAGTAACAATATCTTTCATATACTTTGAATAAGGAGGCAATTTAATAGCATCAGTCAAAGGGATTTGCAAGAATAAAGGTTTCATCCAATCGCAAAATTTATTATAGTGTTCTTCTTCCTTTGATTTTAGTTTCTTAGCAGGAAAAGGCATTTGCTTTTGCACCCAAGGTTCTCTTTCATTACCATGTTTCTCAGCAATAAAGTCTTCTTTAGTGTACTTTTTATTTTTAGCATGCTTTTCAGGTTCTTCTTCAACCTCTTCTTTATCAGGAGCATCATTCTTATCATTATCTTTATCATGTTCATTACCACTTTCAGTTTCAGCATCAGAAATAGAAATACTATTAGGATCATTAACAGGTTCAGAGGATTCTACAACATTTTTATGTTTCTTCTTCCTTTTCTTCCTAGAATGAGCACTAGGTTCAATGTGTTGAGAATCTTGTTCAATTCTTTTGGGATGCCCTTCAGGATATAGAGGATCCTGGGTAGAGACACCACCTCTAGTTGTTACTTCATAAGCATGTTTCTCTTTAGAATTATTCCCTAACAAGTCATTTTGCACTTTAGTGAGTTGATCAATTTGAGTTTGAATCATATGAAAATGTTTAACAAGCATCTTAACATCATTGGAGGTTCTCTCTACAATATCATGCAATTCACTAATAGCTCGAGAATTTTCCATTAAATGATTCTCTACTCTCATATTAAAATTTTCTTGCTTAACAATGTAATTATCAAACTCATCTAAGCATTGTGCAGGAGGTTTTGAATACGGAATATCTTCCCTAGTAAAGCGTTGAAGGGAGTTTACCTCAATCATGGATGAAGGGGGAATTATCTCACATATATCTTCTATAGGAGGTAGATTCTTCACATCTTCAGATTTAATACCTTTTTCCTTGAGAGACTTCTTGGCTTCCCTCATATCTTCATCATTCAATTTAATTAAACCCCTCTTCTTCAATATTGGCGTTGGAGTTGGTTCAGGCGTAGTCCAATCATCATGATTCCGGCTTATTTTAGCCAATAATTCTTCAAATATTGCCCTGAGTTCTTTTCTGAAAACACAACCAGCACAACTATCCAGGTATGCCCTAGACTCAATGGTTAGTCCACTATAAAATATATCAAGTAAATCATGCTTTTCCAGATCATGATCAGGCCGAGCTCTAATAAGAGAGCAAAATCTCGCCCAAGCCTCAGGCAATTTCTCTTCATCTCCCTGGTCAAAATTATAAATTCTCTGCAAAGCAATATGTTGAGCACTAGCAGGAAAGTATTTGCGGAAGAAAACATCAAGCAATTCTTTTGGACTTTTAATAGAATTAGGTGGCAAATTATTATACCAAGTTTTAGCGTCATCCTTTAATGAGAATGGAAAGATTTTAGCAACAAAGTAAGTACGCATCTTGACATCATCAGAAAACAAGCTACTCAGAGTAGATAACTCAGTCATGTGTTCAACAGCACTTTCTTTTTCAGTACCACAAAAGGGTGTTTTCTCAACAATAGATATATGAGATAGATCAAGAGAAAAATCATAATCTTTATCCTTAATGTTTATGGGAGATGTGGCAAACTTAGGATCAGGAGACAATTTATATCTAACAGCATGTTCTGCAAGCAACTTTTTAATTTTTCTTGCATCAGTAGTAGCATTGCATTTTTCAATAAAATCATCATTAAGCTCCACATAATCTTCATCAGGATCATCACTAAAATAATCAAGTTCAGGTGAATTAACAGGTGTAGAAGCATTAGGAGTTTCAGTATTTTCAATTTGTCTAGACCTAACAATTGTAGCATCTAGAAAGGATCCTAATGAACCACTATCATCAAGCACAGCAGAAATATTATCAATATTATGAGAGTTTTCAGATTCAGCAGAAGTACCCGCATGTGAAGCATGCGGCGGTGAAACAAGTTTATCAATCATAGATGGTGAATCAAGTGTAGCGGAGGTACTCAGAATTGTACCTTTTCTTGTAGTGGATGGCAATATGGCGATCTTAGTATCGCGAGGTTTACCCATGATGGAGAATTTGCAGCGAACAATATTAATCCAAGTGAACTTCCAAATAAAGCTATGCTCCCCGGCAACGGCGCCAGAAAATAGTCTTGATGACCCACAAGTATAGGGGATCGCAACAGTCTTCGAGGGAAGTAAAACCCAATTTATTGATTCGACACAAGGGGAGACAAAGAACACTTGGAAGCCTTAACAGCGGAGTTGTCAATTCAGCTGCACCTGGAAACAGACTTGCTCGCAAGAGTTTATCAGTAGTAACAGTTTTATAGCAGTAGCAGTAGCGAAATAACAGCAGCAGAGTAACAAAGACAGCAGTAGTGATTTTAGTAAACAGCAGGATTAAAATACTGTAGGCACGGGGACGGGTGACGGGCGTTGCATGGATGAGAGAAACTCATGTAACAATCATAGCAGGGCATTTGCAGATAATAATAAAACGGTGTCCAAGTACAAAGCAATCAATAGGCATGTGTTCCATATATAGTCGTGCGTGCTCGCAATGAGAAACTTGCACAACATCTTTTGTCCTACCAGCCGGTGGCAGCCGGGCCTCAAGGGAAACTACTGGATATTAAGGTACTCCTTTTAATAGAGTACCGGAGCAAAGCATTAACACTCCGTGAACACATGTGATCCTCACATCGCTACCATTCCCTCCGGTTGTCCCGATTTCTGTCACTTCGGGGCCATCGGTTCCGGACAGCGACACGTGTATACAACTTATAGGTAAGACCATAAACAATGATTATCTTGATGAAACAATAACATGTTCAGATCTGAGATCATGGCACTCGGGCCCTAGTGACAAGCATTAAGCATAACAAGTTGCAACAATATCATCAAAGTACCAACTACGGACACTAGGCACTATGCCCTAACAATCTTATGCTATTACATGACCAATCTCATCCAATCCCTACCATTCCCTTCGGCCTACAGCGGGGGAATTACTCACACATGGATGGGGGAAACATGGTTGGTTGATGTAGAGGCGTTGGCGGTGATGGCGGCGATGATCTCCTCCAATTCCCCGTCCCGACGGAGTGCCAGAACGGAGACTTCTGGCTCCCGCGACGGAGTTTCGCGATGTGGCGGCGTTCTGGAGGGTTTCTGGCGACTTCGACCTCTCCCCTGGTGTTTTTAGGTCGAGGCCGATAAATAGTCCGAAGGAGGGCGTCGGAGGCCGGCCGAGGGGGCCACACCACAGGGCCGCGCGGGCCCCCCCTGGGCCGCGCCGCCCTATGGTGTGGGGCCCTCGGGCCTCCACCTGGTTTGTCCTTCTGGCTCCGTCAGTTCTCTGGGAAAATAGGGCCTTCTGCATAAATTCCGAGGTTTTTCCCGAAAGTTGGATTTCTGCACAAAAACGAGACACCAGAGCAATTCTGCTGAAAACAGCGTTAGTCCGTGTTAGTTGCATCCAAAATACACAAATTAGAGGCAAAACAATAGCAAAAGTGTTCGGGAAAGTAGATACGTTTTGGACGTATCAGTCTACCTCTAGAAACAACAAAGCCAACAGTACAAGATCTTATGCCATTGGTTGACATAATTGAAAAGTAAGTATCTGCATCATTCATGTTTATGTCATACAGTGGGAGAGTAACATTTATCAACTATTTACTTGCCTCCATCGCCGCACTTTCTATGCGTTCTATCCAACTAAATCCTAAAATCCTAGAGCATGTTGAAAAAAATTAGAAGACACTGTCTATGGATGAAGAAGGGAGAGGATTGTGAGGAGAGATGTAACTCCCTTGCCTCATGGGAAATGGTCTGTCAACCCAAGAAAAAGGGAGGCCTAGAGATTCTTAATCTTAAAATCCAAAACCAAAGTCTTCTATTGAAATACCTGCATAAATTTAATAACATGGAAGATACACCCTGGGTAACTCTTGCCAGTAACTCTTATTAGACTGGCAAAATTCCATATGCTATTGGAAAATCTTGATCCTAATGGTGGAGAGATATATGCAATTCATGCCCATATTCAGAGGAATTTCCTCCAGCAATATTAAGGATGGTGCTACAAATCTGTTTTGGAAAGATTCTTGGATGCCTACAATCAACAATGACTCATTCCCAAGAGGTTTCTCTTTTGTGATTGATGAGGTTATTTTAGCCCAAGATTTTCTTACCTCTCATAGCCTACATGGTTCATTTCACTTACCCATCTCCCCTGAAGCAATGGAGGAACTTAGAGAATTGCAGGCAAACACTGCTCATGTGAAACTTCTGTAAGAACATGAAACATGGAGTTATACATGGGGTACCAACAAACACACGGCTAGCCAATACTATAAATTCCGCTTCAGGAATATTAATTGTTCCCCATATAACATTCTCTTGGCTCTGGAAGTGCAAATGTGAACCTAAGATGATTTTTTGGCTGGCTAGTTTTATCTGACCGACTAATTACAAGGAATATGCACATGCTAAGAAACTATGCAATGAATTCAGTATATAATTGATTAATGTGTAGAAATCCACCTGAGGAAACAATTGAGCATATGTTGTTCTCATGCCCCTTCAGCTTAGTTTGCTGTTCCAAGATTGATATGAACCGATACACATATGGTAATAGAAAAATAATTATTTAGAGACGGAAGGAACACTAGCACAAACCAATGTTCATGAAAATCTCCATTGTGGCGGCATGGGACATTTGGAAAGAGAGGAACAATCTTCTTTTCAAGGGGATTGCACTTGACTTAAACTCGTGGACACAAAGCATCAAAATAGACTATCTTCTCTTGGTTCATAGGGCCAAAGCTAACCTAGCTTCACTCTTTCATTTTTCAGTTTGCAGAAAGCTTGTAATTTCATACCTTTGACCATCTTTTGTACATATGTATCTGTGAGTTGGTAATATAAGTAAAGACAATAGGAACCTTTCCTACTGTCAGAATTTCCAAAAAATAAATTATTTTAAAATTCTTGTTTCACAGTTGGTAAACTATGAACCTTAGACTCACAAAGTTATGCATACATAAAAGAAGATGATATGTGGCACTACTTGAGATTTTCATTAGAAAACAATAAAGACAAGGATTCCACATCAAGGAAACACCACACTAGGAGTTGTGTTGATGGTTAGCGAGTGTATGGGGGTTTTGTACGAAAGTCTCGTTACGCCCACAATGGTTGAACACACAATGATTTTTGAATAAGTTTGACCACCCCATTAAGCGCACATTACTCCTATATTAGAAAATGTGATAAGAAACGCCCGGTAAGTGGCTTGAGTACAAGATAAGGTCAGCTTGAAGCTCCCTCAATGGGAGAAATTCTCAACTAGCAACAAGTGATGAAATACAAGGACACAATCTCCCCTTTTCACGAGGACCCCAATGGGTTTGTAGCATAGAAAATAAAAAAATCTACTGCAAGAACGAACAAAACCAAGATCCAATCTAGGAAAAAGCCAAGATCTAATCTACTATTGAAGCAACAAGATGGATGAGAACATTACCCTTGAAGATCCATAGTGTTAACGAGATCAGATCTCGTGGATGATGTAGCCGTACACTTGCCGAACTCAAGTTCGAGATGAAGTCCTTCCGGTGCTGCAAGCAGGCAGCACCTCCGTACCCGGTCACACGTACGGTGTCGATGCAGACGTCCTCTCCCCGTTCCAGCGGGAAGTGGTTGTAGTATATCCTCAGTGGGATCCCAGTAGCATGATGGCATGGTGGTGATGGTGGAGGAGAAATCCTGCAGGGCTTCACCAAGCCGCTGAGGAGAAAGGAGGGAGAGAGGGTGGTGGCTAGGGTTTGAGTGTTAGGGGTGTTGTCGGCCTGCCCCGTCACCTCCGTTTGTAGTGGGAGGGTACGGCTAGGGCTGGCCACCCTTGGCCCCACCTCCTTGGCTGGCGCATGGTGGGGGGGATTGCCTCCCAAGTCTCCCCCTATAATTTAGAGATTTGATATTATCTCCTTTTTTGGATTCGATCTTATCTCTAATGGGGCTCGCCGGCTGGGCCATGAGGGCTTCGTGCACCTGGCCCAAGAGGCCAGGCTGCACCCCCTCGGACCATGTAGCCCCTCCCAGGGTGGTGGGCCCACCGGTGTCCCTCTAGAACCTTCTATAAACTCCGGTTAAACACCAAAACTTTTCCTGAAACCCATAAAGTGATTTCCCATATATGAATCTTAATCTTCGGACTATACGTATATCCTCATGATGTCCTAGATCCAATTCAGGACTCGAACAACATTCAATCTCCATCTCATATTCCATATCTACTTAACGACACTGAACCTTAAGTGTGTCACACTACAGTTCGTGAACGATGCAGACATGATCGAGACACCTCTTCGATCAATAATCAATAGTAGGACCTGGAGATCCATAATGTCTCCTACACATTCAACGATGACCTTGTGATCGAAAAAACCATACGCATTCGTTACCGATTCCCTTTGTCTCGCGATACTTTACTTATCTAAGATTCGATCATCAGTATCTCCATACCTATTTCAATCTCGATACTGATAAGTACTCTTTACTCGTTCTATGATACGACATCCCTTGTGACCTAGTCACATGCTTGCAAGCTAATTAGATGCCATCTCACGAGAGGGCCCAGAGTATAGCTCTCCATCATTTGGATGGACAAATCCCAGTCTTGATCCATGAGCTTCAACTCTCACTTTTAGAATACTCAATGCCACCTTTATAACCACCCAGTTATGAAGTGGTGTTTGATGTCATCAAAGAATTCCTCCGGTGTTAGTCATTAACACGATATCTCATGGTCGAAGGATTAGGTTACTATGCATTTGAGAGCTACGACAAAACAAACTTAAATGACTTGATCTTATTGATATGCATATAATGGGTGTGTGTGTCCATCATATCATTCTCCTAATGGCATGATCTTGTTATTAACAACATCCAATGTTCATGATTAGGTAACCATGATCATCAATTAATCAACAAGCTAGTTAAACAAGAGGATTACTAGGGACTCCGGTTTGTTTACAAAACACACATGTATTAATGTTTCCAGTTAATACAATTATAGCATGAGATATAAAAAGTTAACATAAACAAAAAAGATATAACAATAACCACTTTATTATTGCCTCTTGGGTATATCTCCAATAGATCTAAGCTTTACTAGGCCCCTCGAAACCAAGCTTGGTCTTAAATCTTTCAAGGTCTCCTGATTGGTGGCTCTCTGAGTGAGTTGGTTAATGTGACGATGAGTAGAGTACATGCCATGGTGAGGCCTATTTAGGCTTGGTGTACTTTCCAATTGAAAAAATCTACCTGAGTGGCTTCGTCAGCATCGGCGAGGTGTGTCCGGTTTTTGGCTAGGTTGGTCTGTGGTTTGCATCCCCCATTGCTCAGGGGAGCACATCCGATGTCTGATGGTTCGGTTCCCTTCGAGCCAGGACGAGAGGGAAGGGATCCCTCTTCGGCATTGGAAATGGTTGGGGTTGCAGCTCCTCCCAACCTACAACACAAACGATGATTTCCCTCAAGGAAGCAGGTGGATCCCTCGAATCTGTGCTGCTTCTTCCTTGGTGGCTTCACGAAGAGGCTTCAACATCGAAAAGTTCTTTTTCTTGTTTTATCTTGTGCCTTTGATATTCATTGTGTTGTAATATGTTTAGCACCTTGTATCAAACCTCGACCGGTTGGGTTTTGTTAATTGAAAGTTGGGCACTTGTGCCTTAAGTTAAAAATAATAATTGAATGTTAGTCTACTAGTCCATGGACTAAACATAGTTTATAGCTGACTAGTCCCTCTTATATCTCTCCCATGGACGTATATCTTCTTCGGCCTCCCTTACTTGCCTTTTGTCCTATTGATGACCTTGGCTAGGAGCATGAAAGTTTTCTAACTTAGCTTGACTTATAATTTTCCTAGATCGATGATGTCACCAAGGATTGGGAGGGGCCCATGGAGTAAAAAACTACTCAACATAACCCTACTCCCCTTGTAGCTTGTACTTGAGATTTCATGATATTGCAGAAGGGGTGATCTCACTGAGTATATATGTGATCTACACTATTTCAAATCTACGCACTTGTGGTTGTATGATGTATGAATATGCTGAATATTATGTCAGGGCCCTCTATATTCTTTGTTGGTTGAGGGATAACGCCATGTTTGGCGAGCCATGTATCTCCAAGTGGAACTCTTGATCATCTATCATCATACCCAGTTTATCCTAAGTAGGTTGATTCCATGGGTACTTCCTTTTCCACATGTTCTCCCTTCCGTGTACGTGCAAAATGCTATGTATATCGATGATATGTTATGTGCCATGCACTATATATGGTACCTCCAAATTACATACTAATTTTGATTTTAATTACACTAGTTTTGTAACATGTGTCGAGACCATGGTATATCAACTAAATGGAGATACAAGTAGATAGATTATGTCTTATCTATGTGCATGTGCCAAATCACCTGACAAGGATAGACCACTCGTTTCTTGTGGGGATCAGAAGAAGAAGAAGTGGGGAAGGGAGTTGGGAGATCTATGCCGCAGTGCCAGTTCCTGTTTTCTGCTGTTTTTGTACTTCAGAAAAGTTATTCTGGAAATATTCTCGGAATTGGACGAAACAAAAGCCAAAATTCCTATTTTTCTGTCACGAAGACGGAGTCCAAAGGGGATACAGAGAAGATCCGGGAGGCGACCACACCACCCCTGGCCGCACCTAGGCATGGTGTGGGCCCTCACGGGCGCCCACCGACAACGCCCTTTCGCCTATATATTGATCCCAACGCAAAAACCCTAAAGGAAGCAGCCTCCATCCACGAAAAGTTCTGTAGCTCCGCCGGCATCGAAGACAAGTTTCAGGGGACAAAAATCACTTTTTTGGTACCCTGCCGAGACGGGGAATTGCCCCCGGAGCCATCTCCATCGATTCCACCACAATCTTCATCGTTGTTGCTGACTCCCATGATGAGGAGGGAGTAGTTCTCCCCCGAGGCTGAGGGCTTTACCGGTAGCTATGTGGTTTATCCCTCCCTCCCATGGTGTGATCTTTATGTGATCATGAGCTTTGTAATCTAGTTGAATAAGTAGATGTTTCTCTTCATATATTATGCTACTCAAGTGGTTTTATTATTGTGATCTCCGGAGACACCTTGCCCCACGGTGTGAAGGTGATAGTGTGCGCACCGTGTGTGTCTCTTAGGCTAAAGATTACAGAAATATTTATCATGAGTTATAATTTGAGTTGGATGTACCTATAAAATTGTGGTGTTTGTTAGTACTATCTTTGGTTTCTCAAAGTGACAGAGGTGGGATGTCCCTACATTTGGAACACAAACTTTAGGGAGTGCTTTTGCAGCCCTACGCGGTGAATTGGTGTTCGTTATCCAACCGGAGAGTGGTTCAGAGTAGCATAGTGAAGAGATGATATTTATGTGTTCAATTATGATATCATTGTTGAAAGTGTCCACTAGTTAAAGTAAGATCCCTAGGCCTTGTTTCTAGGGCTTTCTATTTCCGTGCCCTCGGGTCCTTAGTTGTACTTAGTTTTCCCCAGCTCCTTAGTTTTTCCTCAGTTTTCCCCAAGCCCTAGTATGAAACCCACAGAAGGAGCTCAGACGGAAGGATTCCCGTTTAGTTGACCGTTCCGTGCTGACGTGTGGGACCGCATCGTGTGGGGCCGCGTCGCGTGGGGTTGGTAGAAAGGGACCGCGTGGGACAGGACGAGACCGCGTTTGGTTGTACGAGCGGAGCGGGGGCCGTAGCGTGTGGAGCCGTGTGGGTCCGGGACGTGGGCACGAGTGGTTTCTGTCTCTTTCGCCCAAATTAACAGTTTTCAATTCACCTTTTTCCTCTCTCTCACTCGATCTCATTCATTCTTGATTGCCCAAATTGGTAGAAAATCTAGAGCAGCTTCTCCTTCTGTTTTTTAACGCCATTCATTTCTTTATGAATTCGTTTTTACCCAATCAAGTAGGAAATCTAGGGAAAAAATCCAGAGAAAATATAGGATAAGCTGCATACAGCAGCCAACATAGCGTAAATATATTCACGACAGATCCAATAGTACTACCGATAGATCCAACATAAGCTACATTTTACATGAATTTAAGCTGCTCTACAGATAGAGCAGTCACATACAGAGAGTGCAGTAGGCACGTTCAACGCCTCCAGGTAGCGCCTGTGACTCGCTTGGAGGTTGCACAGGTGAATCCCAAGTGCTTTGTGTTTGGCCATGAACGCATGCACGCTCACGGTCGTTCCAACTCTAGTCCCGCATCTGCCAATGGATTCAGCATTGTTCACCAGACAGTTGAAGTCGGTGGCGCAGAGCTTCCTGTTGCAGAAGGGGCACTTGTAAATGCCTCGAGCAAAGGGGCCATCGTAATGGCCGGACTGCAGCCTCCTGAGGATGTGACGAGTCTTGGTGTGGAAGGACTCGTCGTCGCTATCGATGTTGCTGCTCTGCACCTATCACGTAGCACCAAAGATCGTGCAAAAAACATGGAGTGAATTGCAACGATGAGGGAACAAAGAGTGAACAAAAGATCATGCATGATAATATGGGCATGAAAAAAAGAGGTAGTCTCAGTTACATTGGACACACTTATATCCAGTATTTGAGTCAGTGAACCAAAGATCATGCACAACAAGTTTGTACACACCAATTGTTCACTGACCAAACCTTGAATCAATTTGTGCCAAAATATTCATCATCATCAACACAAATTAACCAGATGGGATTGATTACTCACATAAGTTAACCGAATCTTAAACAAAAGAAAATACAAACATTAATAACGCAAGATCTAGAACTAGGAACAAACGAACCCTAATAACGCAAGATCTAACACAAAAGGATTGAACTAGCAACAGACGAACCCTAATAAAGCAAGATCTAACACAAAAGGATTGAAATGGGATAAGAACAAGGGAACAAAGAGTTAACTCCAGCTCGGCGGCGGCGATGCTGGTGTTGTAGGGGTTCTCCGGCGCGACGTACGACACTGGTGCGTACGGATCCCAAGCGATGGGGGCCTGGACGGGGGCGGCGGCCGATGCGCCGGCGGCTACGTTGGAAGCAGCGACGGGGGCCTGGACGGGGGCGGTGACTACGTTGGAAGCAGCGACGGGGGCAACGGCCGATGCACCGATGGCTACGTTGGAAGCAGCGACGGTGACCTGGACGGGGGCGGCGTTGGCTGATGCGCCGACAATGGGCATCTCATTCTTCTCCATCGCAGGCGGTTTTCTTCCGGGTTTTTTTCTTCGGTTGTGGAGAAGTTGATGGGACAGGAGAGGCGATTGCAGTGAAAATGAGAGAGCGGGCGAGTGTCGAGGGAGAGAAAGAGGGGCTCCATAAAGATGAAGGTGGCGTGTACCGCAACACGTGTCTGCTATGCACGGCTGCAGCGCACCGCGACACGAGTCTGACCCTGGGACGTTTGGTGTACTTAGTTATAACCTCGGGCATTGTACAGAAATTTTATCTGTACTCAGTTTTCCCCTCGAGTACTTAGACTAGCAAGTGCAATATACTTAGTTTTGCCCTAAAGTAGCTGGTCAATAGAGAGTCAACAAATGAGATTAACATAGCTAATTGAGTCATTTCATGCGAAAAAAATCCAAAAAAAAATTAAAACTTACTGGCACCTACTCATGGAGTCTTCATACGCAACCTGCCCCCTAGGAAACCTTAACAAACATATATAAATCAAGTTTTACCACAAATTGCTATGAAGATGCATGGTTTTCCACTCAAACCCCTTTGCAAAACATCTTCCTCAAAACATAGTTTGTCTAAATGAGGCCATAATTGTCACACTCATGTATATTTGAATTGCAAATAATTTGATGTATCCCAATATGAATTATATTGTACAAAACACGATTTTTTATTTTGTAATTCTTTTGTTTGAATCCCTTAGTCTATTTACTATTTACGTGCCCTTAGTTTCTTATTACTACTCAGTTTTGCCCTCAAGTACTGTCACAAATGCTCACTGAAGCCGAAACTTATCTTGATTGGTTGAGCCGTTGTCACACGGATCGACTCCACCAATCGTTGATCCACTGATCTAACGGGCAGTATACCCCTCTCCGTCTCTTCGTGGCCACCCCTCTCTCTCTCTTCGTGGCCACCCTTTCTCTCTCTGTCGGTGGACAGTGCCACCCTCTATTTATGTGCAATAACGAGTTTGCCACGTACTATATTCCCTCTATTTATGCATTATTCTCCACAATCTATTTAGGCATTACTTTTCAAGGTAAAATGATAAACTATCACGAATTTCCATTTTTTTAGGCATTACTTTTTGGGCTTGTTGAGATATAAACCCCCACAACGGTCATCTCCTCCTTAATTTATTGTGTAAACCCCACAACGGTCATCTCTACCTTAATTTATGGTGTAAACACCACAACGGTCATCTCTCCCTTACAAACCCCCACAACGGCCATCCCTCATGTCAATAGGTTCTGCCTCTCTCTTCTTCGTTCACATACACTTGATCCATTGCCATGGCTTCCACGTCTCGGATGCCGACCGGAAGGGGAAGGGGAAGGGGCGGCCGCGGTGGTGGATCATCATCATTGCCACCACCACCGTCAACACTGCCATTGATCATAGAGGAGTTCTTCATCGTCATCAATGAAGACCCTTTGGCCAAGAAGGTACGTACGTGTTCCCACATATATGATGCATGTGATTAATTATGTGCATGTACAAAAAAACCTTTAATTTCAAGGGCCTAATTTCAAACGATCGGTGCTCGATCTCTTTGTAGGCACTCCCAAAAAAGTTTGCGGACTATCTTGACGGCCAGGAGCCCGCTAAGGTGTATATGCAAATAACTGACTGCGGTCCTCGTCTCTGGACCGTGGAGGTCCTATTTGACGGACAAGGCCGGATGTACCTCGACAAGGGCTGGGAGAATTTCGCCATCGCGCACGGTGTGGATTTCGGCTGCTTCATACACTTCCAATATGAAGGCGATGATGTGCTCGCAGTGAAGGTGTTCGACGGAACAATGTGCAGGAAGTACTACTACACGGATGACGAAGATACTGACGATGAAAGCGACGACGACGTGAAGCCATGCATCCATCCCCTTTAGATAAGGGGATTATGACCAAGAATATATATGTAGCTTCATATGCATCGATTTAGAGATCTAGCTATTTTCTATAGGGCCCTTTTCTATATATTATGCATGTACCACCATGATTCGAGCACCACAGCCTCCAAACGATGCCGATGCCGATATCGGCATGGTCAGAACGGCTATGCTCGCCGCCACTGCTAGGTCACCGTCGGGATGCACCCTCAATCCCGTCCCCTCATTCAATCACTGACACACCAGAGATACCATCGAGGCCAATGACGAACGTACATGCTGATGCGAATGCCAAACATGCACGCCGCTGTGGGAACAGCCACGCCGCCCCGCTATGCTGGACGCCACAGACCACCGTGAGGTCTTTCCCTTCGCCACCACACTCCCCTAGCACCCATCTATACACGCCAGAAAGGAGAGACACTAGTTTTTTCTACATTGCTCGCGTTCGTGTCCGACACTGTCAGTCAAAGTGTTGAGGTCGTCGTCGATGTCCTCGACCATTTCTTCTCTTCTTTGCATGGTTAAACACGTCTAGTTCATATCTATCTAATGCGTCTGGTCTCGCCTCATGCAGTTCTTTGTGGACGTCGATCTCATCTCGGCACGCCGCATGCCACCTCCTCCGTGCCATCGTTGTAGAGCTCCGTTTCAAAATCTAATCCTACCCGTGTGTTGCCCCTTGTATCAGCGTCATGGTCCCAACTTGTCATTCGTTATACCGAAACCCCACTCGTCCGTGTTTTGGTCAGGGATACGGCGATGCTTATGGTCAAACAAAGATGGATGGTCTGATGTGTCTTTGTAGGCTCTACGTGGCCCCACTAGTCAGCAGATAACGGTCAAAGTTGTCGACCCATCGGGCTAACGGCCGTTCCAGCACTTGTAAGGGTTTCAGACAAGGGTTTGGGCAAAACTGAGGAAAAACTAAGGAGCTGGGAAAACTGAGCACAACTAAGGACCCGAGGGCACGGAAATAGAAAGCCCTTGTTTCTAAGCACTAAAACACCATTTACAACCAGTGCTGCTACATGTTTGCTTGCTGCCATTTTTATTTCAGATTGCAATTACCACTTATAATCATCCATATTACTTGTATTTAACTATCTCTTCGCCGAAATAGTGCACCTATACACCTGACAAGTGTATTGGGTGTGTTGGGGAGACAAGAGACTTCTTGTATCTTAATTTCAAGGTTGCTTGAGAGGGATATCTTTGACCTCTACCTCCCTGAGTTCGATAAACCTTGGGTGATTCACTTAAAGGAAACTTGCTGCTCTTCTACAAACCTCTGCACTTGGAGGCCCAACAATGTCTACAAGAATAGAAGCGTGTGTAGATATGAAGCTCTTTTTTCTGGCGCCGTTGTCGGGGAGTGATACGTCTCCGACGTATCGATAATTTCTTATGTTCCATGCCACATTATTGATGTTATCTACATGTTTTATGCACACTTTATGTCATATTCGTGCATTTTCTGGAACTAACCTATTAACAAGATGCCGAAGTGCCAGTTGCTGTTTTCTGCTGTTTTGGTTTCAGAAATCCTAGTAACGAAATATTCTCGGAATTGGACGAAATCAATGCCCAGGGTCCTATTTTGCCACGAAGCTTCCAGAAGTCCGAAGAGGAGACAAAGAGGGGCCACGAGGGGGCCACACCCTAGGGCGGCGCGGCCCCCCCTTGGCCGCGCGGCCCTGTGGTGTGGGGCCCTCGTGCCGCCTCTTGACCTGCCCTTCCGCCTACTTAAAGCCTCCGTTGCGAAACCCCCAGTACCGAGAGCCACGATACGGAAAACCTTCCAGAGACGCCGCCGCCGCCGATCCCATCTCGGGGGATCTAGGAGATCGCCTCCGGCACCCTGCCGGAGAGGGGAATCATCTCCCGGAGGACTCTACGCCGCCATGGTCGCCTCCGGAGTGATGTGTGAGTAGTCTACCCCTGGACTATGGGTCCATAGCAGTAGCTAGATGGTTGTCTTCTCCCCATTGTGCTATCATTGTCGGATCTTGTGAGCTGCCTAACATGATCAAGATCTTCTATCTGTAATTCTATATGTTGCGTTTGTTGGGATCCGATGAATAGAGAATACTTGTTATGTTGATTATCAAAGCTATGTCTATGTGTTGTTTATGATCTTGCATGCTCTCCGTTATTAGTAGATGCTCTGGCCAAGTTGATGCTAGTAACTCCAAGAGGGAGTATTTATGCTCGATAGTGGGTTCATGTCTCCGTGAATCTGGAGGGGTGACAAGAACCTCTAAGGTTATGGATGTGCTGTTGCCACTAGGGATAAAACATTGGTGCTATGTTCAAGGATGTAGTCACTAGTTACATTACGCGCAATACTTAATGCAATTGTCTGTTGTTAGCAACTTAATACTGGAGGGGGTTCGGATGATAACCTGAAGGTGGACTTTTTAGGCATAGATGCATGCTGGATGGCGGTCTATGTACTTTGTCGTAATGCCCAATTAAATCTCACTATACTCATCATAATATGTATGTGCATGGTCATGCCCTCTTTATTTGTCAATTGCCCAACTGTAATTTGTTCACCCAACATGCTGTTTATCTTATGGGAGAGACACCTCTAGTGAACTGTGGACCCCGGTCCAATTCTCTTTACTGAAATACACCCATCTTGCAATATCGTTTCTACTATTTTCTGCAAACAATCATCTTCCACACAATACGGTTAATCCTTTGTTACAGCAAGCCGGTGAGATTGACAACCTCACTGTTTCGTTGGGGCAAAGTACTTTGGTTGTGTTGTGCAGGTTCCACGTTGGCGCCGGAATCCCTGGTGTTGCGCCGCACTACATCCCGCCGCCATCAACCTTCAACGTGCTTCTTGGCTCCTCCTGGTTCGATAAACCTTGGTTTCTTTCTGAGGGAAAACTTGCTGCTGTGCGCATCATACCTTCCTCTTGTGGTTCCCAACGAACGTGTGAGTTACACGCCATCAAGCTCTTTTTTCTGCGCCGTTGTCGGGAGATCAAGACACGCTGCAAGGGGAGTCTCCACTTCTCAATCTCTTTACTTTGTTTTTGTCTTGCTTAGTTTTATTTACTACTTTGTTTGCTGCACTAAATCAAAATACAAAAAAAAATTAGTTGCTAGTTTTACTTTATTTGCTATCTTGTTTGCTATATCAAAAACACAAAAAAATTAGTTACTTGCATTTACTTTATCTAGTTTGCTTTATTTACTGTTGCTAAAATGGCCAACCCTGAAAATACTAAGTTGTGTGACTTCACAACCACAAATAATAATGATTTCTTATGCACACCTATTGCTCCACCTGCTACTACAGCAGAATTCTTTGAAATTAAACCTGCTTTACTGAATCTTGTTATGCGAGAGCAATTTTCTGGTGTTAGTTCTGATGATGCTGCTGCCCATCTTAATAATTTTGTTGAACTATGTGAAATGCAAAAATATAAAGATGTAGATGGTGACATTATAAAATTAAAATTGTTCCCTTTCTCATTAAGAGGAAGAGCTAAAGATTGGTTGCTATCTCTGCCTAAGAATAGTATTGATTCATGGACTAAATGCAAGGATGCTTTTATTGGTAGATATTATCCCCTGCTAAAATTATATCTTTGAGGAGTAGCATAATGAATTTTAAACAATTAGATACTGAACATGTTGCTCAAGCTTGGGAAAGAATGAAATCTCTGGTTAAAAATTGCCCAACCCATGGACTGACTACTTGGATGATCATCCAAACCTTCTATGCAGGACTAAATTTTTCTTCATGGAATTTATTGGATTCAGCTGCTGGAGGTACCTTTATGTCCATCACTCTTGGTGAAGCAACAAAGCTTCTTGATAATATGATGATCAACTACTCTGAATGGCACACGGAAAGAGCTCCACAAGGTAAGAAGGTAAATTCTGTCGAAGAAACCTCTTCCTTGAGTGATAAGATTGATGCTATTATGTCTATGCTTGTGAATGGTAGGCCTAATGTTAATTCTAATAATGTTCCGTTAGCGTCATTGGTTGCTCAAAGAGAATATGTTGATGTGAATTTCATTAAAAATAATAATCATAATGATTCTAGGCCATATCCTGCTAATGGTAACTCTTATGGTAGATATGCTTCACCTAATGAAGAAAAGATGCTAGAAATTGAAAGATCCACCAAGAGCTTTATGCAATCACAATATGAGCAAAATAAATTGTTTACTAAAACTATGAATGAGCAATCTACCTTGTTGAAGAATATAGGGAATCAACTTGAAAATCTGAATAGGGAGATCTCGGGGTTGCAAACTAAACTTGCTAATGCTGAAAACCGAATCTCATACATGTCTGCATCACAATCTTCTTTAATTAATAAAATGGCTGCTAAACCTGAGGATTTAGATGATAAAATTACTACTACAGCAAATGCCATCCAAGTTAGAATTAATGAGAATATAAGATTAATGGCTGAACTGCGTGCTAGGTGGGATAGAGAAGAAAATGAAAAACTAGCTAAAGAAAAGAATGTAGCTAAAGTTTGGACTATTACCACCACTTGTAATGCTAATGCTACACATGTTGCTGCACCTCCTACTAATAATAATAAAAGAATTGGTGTTAGCAATGCTTCCACTTCTAATGCAAAGCGCGAGAAACTGCCTGAAACTGCTAAAACTGCTGAAACTGCCTGCGATAAAGCTGCTGAAATTTTTTCCAACATTGGGGATGATGATCCGATTGCTTTAGATTATAATGGTTTGAATTTTGATGATTGCCACATCTCTGAAGTTATAAAGTTCTTGCAAAAACTTGCTAAAAGTCCTAATGCTAGTGCTATAAATTTGGCTTTCACGCAACATATTACAAATGCTCTCATAAAAGCTAGAGAAGAGAAACTAGAGCGCGAAGCCTCTATTCCTAGAAAGCTAGAGGATGGTTGGGAGCCCATCATTAAGATGAAGGTTAAAGATTTTGATTGCAATGCTTTATGTGATCTTGGTGCAAGTATTTCTGTTATGCCTAAGAAAATTTATAATATGCTTGACTTGCCACCGCTGAAAAATTGTTATTTGGATGTTAATCTTGCTGATCATTCTACAAAGAAACCTTTGGGGAAAGTTGATAATGTTCGCATTACCGTTAACAATAACCTTGTCCCCGTTGATTTTGTTGTCTTGGATATTGAATGCAATGCATCTTGTCCCATTATATTGGGAAGACCTTTTCTTCGAACTGTTGGTGCTATCATTGATATGAAGGAAGGTAATATAAAATATCAATTTCCTCTCAAGAAAGGTATGGAACACTTCCCTAGAAAGAGAATGAAGTTACCTTTTGATTCTATTATGAGAACAAATTATGATGTTGACACTTCGTCTCTTGATAATACTTGATACACACTTTCTGCGCCTAGCTGAAAGGCGTTAAAGAAAAGCGCTTATGGGAGACAACCCATATTTTTACCTACAGTACTTTGTTTTTATTTTGTGTCTTGGAAGTTGTTTACCACTGTAGCAACCTCTCCTTATCTTAGTTTTGTGTTTTATTGTGCCAAGTAAAGCCGTTGATAGTAAAGTTCATACTAGATTTGGATTACTGCGCAGAAACAGATTTCTTTGCTGTCACGAATCTGGGCTGTTTTTCCCCTGTAGGTAGCTCAGAAAATTATGCCAATTTACGTGAGTGATCCTCAGATATGTACGCAACTTTCATTCAATTTGAGCATTTTCATTTGAGCAAGTCTGGTGCCTCGATAAAATTCGTCAATACGAACTGTTCTGTTTTGACAGATTCTGCCTTTTATTTCGCATTGCCTCTTTTGCTATGTTGGATGAATTTATTTGATCCATTAATGTCCAGTAGCATTATGCAATGTCCAGAAGTGTTAAGAATGATTGTGTCACCTCTGAACATGTTAATTTTTATTGTCGCTAACCCTCTAATGAGTTGTTCTAAGTTTGGTGTGGAGGAAGTTTTCAAGGATCAAGAGAGGAGTATGATGCAACATGATCAAGGAGAGTGAAAGCTCTAAGCTTGGGGATGCCCCGGTGGTTCACCCCTGCATATTCTAAGAAGACTCAAGCGTCTAAGCTTGGGGATGCCCAAGGCATCCCCTTCTTCATCGACAACATTATCAGGTTCCTCCCCTGAAACTATATTTTTATTCCATCACATCTTATGTGCTTTTCTTGGAGCGTCGGTTTGTTTTTGTTTTTTGTTTTGTTTAAATAAAATGGATCCTAGCATTCACTTTATGGGAGAGAGACACGCTCCGCTGTAGCATATGGACAAGTATGTCCTTAGTTTCTACTCATAGTATTCATGGCGAAGTTTCTCCTTCGTTAAATTGTTATATGGTTGGAATTGGAAAATGATACATGTAGTAATTGCTATTAATGTCTTGGGTAATGTGATACTTGGCAATTGTTGTGCTCATGATTAAGCTCTTGCATCATATGCTTTGCACCCATTAATGAAGAAATACATAGAGCATGCTAAAATTTGGTTTGCATATTTGGTTTCTCTAAGGTCTAGATAATTTCTAGTATTGAGTTTGAACAACAAGGAAGACGGTGTAGAGTCTTATAATGTTTTCAATATGTCTTTTATGTGAGTTTTTCTGCACCGGTTCATCCTTGTGTTTGTTTCAAATAAGCCTTGCTAGCCTAAACCTTGTATCGAGAGGGAATACTTCTCATGCATCCAAAATACTTGAGCCAACCACTATGCCATTTGGGTCCACCATACCTACCTACTACATGGTATTTTCCGCCATTCCAAAGTAAATTGCTTGAGTGCTACCTTTAAAACTCCATCATTCACCTTTGCAATATATAGCTCATGGGACAAATAGCTTAAAAACTATTGTGGTATTGAATATGTAATTATGCACTTTATCTCTTATTAAGTTGCTTGTTGTGCGATAACCATGTTTACTGGGGACGCCATCAACTATTCATTGTTGAATTTCATGTGAGTTGCTATGCATGTTCATCTTGTCTGAAGTAAGAGCGATCTACCACCTTATGGTTAAGCATGCATATTGTTAGAGAAGAACATTGGGCCGCTAACTAAAGCCATGATCCATGGTGGAAGTTTCAGTTTTGGACATATATCCTCAATCTCAAATGAGAAAATTATTAATTGTTGTTACATGCTTATGCATAAAAGAGGAGTCCATTATCTGTTGTCTATGTTGTCCCGGTATGGATGTCTAAGTTGAAGAATAATCAATAGTGAGAAATCCAATGCGAGCTTTCTCCTTAGACCTTTGTACAGGCGGCATAGAGGTACCCCTTTGTGACACTTGGTTAAAACATGTGCATTGTGATGATCCGGTAGTCCAAGCTAATTAGGACAAGGTGCGGGCACTATTAGTACACTATGCATGAGGCTTGCAACTTGTAAGATATAATTTACATGATACATATGCTTTATTACTACCGTTGACAAAATTGTTTCATGTTTTCAAAATCAAAGCTCTAGCACAAATATAGCAATCGATGCTTTTCCTCTATGGAGGACCATTCTTTTACTTTCAATGTTGAGTCAGTTCACCTATTTCTCTCCACCTCAAGAAGCAAACACTTGTGTGAACTGTGCATTGATTCCTACATACTTGCTTATTGCACTTATTATATTACTCTATGTTGACAATATCCATGAGATATACATGTTATGAGTTGAAAGCAACCGCTGAAACTTAATCTTCCTTTGTGTTGCTTCAATGCTTTTACTATGAATTATTGCTTTATGAGTTAACTCTTATGCGAGACTTATTGATGCTTGTCTTGAAGTGCTATTCATGAAAAGTCTTTGCTTTATGATTCACTTGTTTACTCATGTCATATACATTGTTTTGATCGCTGCATTCACTACATATGCTTTACAAATAGTATGATCAAGGTTATGATGGCATGTCACTCCAGAAATTATCTGTGTTATCGTTTTACCTGCTCGGGACGAGCAGAACTAAGCTTGGGGATGCTGATACGTCTCCGACGTATCGATAATTTCTTATGTTCCATGCCACATTATTGATGTTATCTACATGTTTTATGCACACTTTATGTCATATTCGTGCATTTTCTGGAACTAACCTATTAACAAGATGCCGAAGTGCCAGTTGCTGTTTTCTGCTGTTTTCTGCTGTTTTTGGTTTCAGAAATCCTAGTAACGAAATATTCTCGGAATTGGACGAAATCAACGCCCAGGGTCCTATTTTGCTGCTTAAGCTTCCGTAAGTCCGAAGAGGAGACGAAGAGGGGCCACGAGGGGGCCACACCCCAGGCGGCGCGGCCCCCTTGGCCGCGCGGCCCTGTGGTGTGGGGCCCTCGTGCCGCCTCTTGACCTGCCCTTCCGCCTACTTAAAGCCTCCGTTGCGAAACCCCCAGTACCGAGAGCCACGATACGGAAAACCTTCCAGAGACGCCGCCGCCGCCGATCCCATCTCGGGGGATCCAGGAGATCGCCTCCGGCACCCTGCCGGAGAGGGGAATCATCTCCCGGAGGACTCTACGCCGCCATGGTCGCCTCCGGAGTGATGTGTGAGTAGTCTACCCCTGGACTATGGGTCCATAGCAGTAGCTAGATGGTTGTCTTCTCCCCATTGTGCTATCATTGTCGGATCTTGTGAGCTGCCTAACATGATCAAGATCTTCTATCTGTAATTCTATATGTTGCGTTTGTTGGGATCCGATGAATAGAGAATACTTGTTATGTTGATTATCAAAGCTATGTCTATGTGTTGTTTATGATCTTGCATGCTCTCCGTTATTAGTAGATGCTCTGGCCAAGTTGATGCTAGTAACTCCAAGAGGGAGTATTTATGCTCGATAGTGGGTTCATGTCTCCGTGAATCTGGAGGGGTGACAAGAACCTCTAAGGTTATGGATGTGCTGTTGCCACTAGGGATAAAACATTGGTGCTATGTTCAAGGATGTAGTCACTAGTTACATTACGCGCAATACTTAATGCAATTGTCTGTTGTTAGCAACTTAATACTGGAGGGGGTTCGGATGATAACCTGAAGGTGGACTTTTTAGGCATAGATGCATGCTGGATGGCGGTCTATGTACTTTGTCGTAATGCCCAATTAAATCTCACTATACTCATCATAATATGTATGTGCATGGTCATGCCCTCTTTATTTGTCAATTGCCCAACTGTAATTTGTTCACCCAACATGCTGTTTATCTTATGGGAGAGACACCTCTAGTGAACTGTGGACCCCGGTCCAATTCTCTTTATCAAATACAATCATCGCAATACTGTTCTACTGTTTTCTGCAAACAATCATCTTCCACACAATACGGTTAATCCTTTGTTACAGCAAGCCGGTGAGATTGACAACCTCACTGTTTCGTTGGGGCAAAGTACTTTGGTTGTGTTGTGCAGGTTCCACGTTGGCGCCGGAATCCCTGGTGTTGCGCCGCACTACATCCCGCCGCCATCAACCTTCAACGTGCTTCTTGGCTCCTCCTGGTTCGATAAACCTTGGTTTCTTTCTGAGGGAAAACTTGCTGCTGTGCGCATCATACCTTCCTCTTGGGGTTCCCAACGAACGTGTGAGTTACACGCCATCAGGGAGGTAAGGTAAAAGGTACTGATGTCTACGGGTGCTTCTATTCTTGTAGATAGTGTTGGGCCTCCAAGAGCAGAGGTTTGTAGAACAGCAGCAAGTTTCCCTTAAGTGGATCACCCAAGGTTTATCGAACTCAGGGAGGAAGAGGTCAAAGATATCCCTCTCAAGCAACCCTGCAATCACGATACAAGAAGTCTCTTGTGTCCCCAACACACCTAATACACTTGTCAGATGTATAGGTGCACTAGTTCGGCGAAGAGATAGTGAAATACAAGTTGTATGGATGTATATGAGTGGTAATAGTAATCTGAATAAAATATGGCAGCGAGTAAACATGCAACAAAACAGTAAGTAAACGGAGTTTCAGTGCTTGGAAACAAGGCCTAGGGATCATACTTTCACTAGTGGACACTCTCAACATTGATCACATAATAAAACCACTCTACACTCTCTTGTTGGATGATGAACACCATTAATTGTGTAGGGCTACAAGAGCACCTCAATGCCGGAGTTAACAAGCTCCACAACATTCAATGTTCATATTTAAATAACCTTAGAGTGCATGATAGATCATTGCAATTATACCAAGTACTAACATAGCATGCACACCGTCACCATCACACTATGAAAGGAGAATAAATCACATCAATACTATCATAGTAATAATTAACTCCATAACCTACAAGAGATTATGATCATAACCTACGCCAAGTACTTCACGATGCACACACTGTCACCATTACACCATGAAGGAGGAATAGAGTACTTTAATAACATCACCAGAGTAATACAACTAGATCACAAAGAGAGAGATGAACCACATAGCTACAGTAGAGCCCTCAGCCTCGGGGGAGAATTACTCCATCCTCATCATGGAGACAGCGATGGCGGTGAAGATGGCGGTGGAGATGGCTTCCGGGGGCAATTCCCCGTCCCGACAGGGTGCCGGAACAGAGACTTCTGTCCCCTGAATTGGAGTTTCGCGATGGCGGCGGCGTCCCTGGAGTCTTTCTGGAGTTTCGTCAATCTTGGTAGGGTTTTCGCGACGGAGACTTTAAGTAGGCGGAAGGGCAAGGTCGGTGGAGTCCTGGTGGGGCCACACACTTGGCCGGCGCGGCCAGGGCTTGGGCCGCGCCGCCCTACTGTGTCCCCACCTCGTGGTCCCACTTCGTTTCCCCTTCGGACTTCTGGAAGCTTCGTGGAAAAATAGGACCCTGGGCGTTGATTTCGTCCGATTCCGAGAATATTTCCTTACTAGGATTTCTGAAACCAAAAACAGCAGAAAACAACAACTGGCCCTTCGGCATCTCGTCAATAGGTTAGTTCCGGAAAACGCATAATAATGACATAAAGTATGCATAAAACATGTAGATATCATCAATAATGTGGCATGGAACATAAGAAATTATCGATACGTCGGAGACGTATCAGCATCCCCAAGCTTAGTTTCTGCTCGTCCCGAGCAGGTAAACGATAACAAAGATAATTTCTGAAGTGACATGCTACCAACATAATCTTGATCAATACTATTGTAAAGCATATGAAGTGAATGAAGTGATAGTAAAGATAATGACTAAACAACTGAATCATATAGCAAAGACTTTTCATGAATAGTACTTTCAAGACAAGCATCAATAAGTCTTGCATAAGAGTTAACTCATAAAGCAATAGATTCAAAGTAAAAGGCATTGAAGCAACACAAAGGATGATTAAGTTTCAGCAATTGCTTTCAACTTGTAACATGTATATCTCATGGATAGTTGTCAACATAAAGCAATATAACAAGTGCAATAGGTAAACATGTAAGAATCAATGCACAGTTGACACAAGTGTTTGCTTCTAAGATAGAAGGAATAGGTAAACTGACTCAACAATAAAGTAGAAGATAGGCCCTTCGCAGAGGGAAGCATGGATTACTATTTTCGTGCTAGAGCTTTTCATTTTGAAAACATAGAAGCAATTTTGTCAACGGTAGTAATAAAGCATATGCGTTATGTATAAGATATCCTATAAGTTGCAAGCCTCATGCATAGAATACCAATAGTGCCCGCACCTTGTCCTAATTAGCTTGGATTAACACGGATTATCATTGCATAACATATGTTTCAACCAAGTGTCACAAAGGGGTACCTCTATGCCGCCTGTACAGAGGTCTAAGGAGAAAGTTCGCATTGGATTTCTCGCTTTTCATTATTCTCAACTTAGACATCCATACCGGGACAACATAGACAACAGATAATGGACTCCTCTTTTAATGCTTAAGCACTCAACAACAGTTAATATTCTCATAAGAGATTGAGGATTTGTGTCCAAACTGAAACTTCCACCATGATTCATGGCTTTAGTTAGCGGCCCAATGTTCTTCTCTAACAATATGCATACTCAAACCATTTGATCATGAAAATCGCCCTTACTTCAGACAAGACGAACATGCATAGCAACTCACATGATATTCAACAAAGGTAAAAGTTGATGGCATCCCCAGAAACATGGTTACCGCTCAACGAGCAACTTATTAAGAAATAAGATACATAAGTACATATTCTTCACCACAATAGTTTTTAAGGCTATTTTCCCATGAGCTATGTATTGTAAAGGCAAAGAATAGAATTTTAAAGGTAGCACTCAAGTAATGTACTTTGGAATGGCGGGGAAATACCATGTGGTAGGTAGGTATGGTGGACACAAATGGCATAGTATTTGGCTCAAGGATTTGGATGCACGAGAAGAATTCCTCTCAATACAAGGCTAGGCTAGCAAGGTTGTTTGAAGCAAACTCAAGTATAAAATGGTGCAGCAAAGCTCACATATGAACATATTGTAACTATTATAAGACTTTACATTGTCTCCTTGTTGTTCAAATACATCAACCAGAAAATATCTAGACTCTAGAGACCAATCATGCAAACCAAATTTTAACAAGCTCTATGTAGTTATTCATTAATGGGTACAAGGTACATGATGCAAGAGCTTAAACATGATCTATATGAGCACAAAAATTGCCAAGTATCACATTATTCAAGACATTATACCATTTACCACATGCGGCATTTTCCGTTTCCAACCATATATCAATTAACGAAGCGGTTTTCAACTCCGCCATGAACATTAAGAGTAAAGCTAAGAACACATGTGTTCATACGAAACATAGGAGCGTGTCTCTCTCCCACACAAGCATGGATTTATTCAAACATAAACAAAAATAAAAACAAACAGACGCTCCAAGTAAAGTACATAAGATTTGACCGAATAAAAATATAGTTTCAAGAGAAGAAACCTGATAAGTTGTTGATGAAGAAGGGGATGCCTTGGGCATCCCCAAGCTTAGATGCTTGGGTCTTCTTGAAATATGCAGGGATGAACCACCGGGGCATCCCCAAGCTTAGACTCTTCACTCTTCTTGATCATAGTATATCATCCTCCTCTCTTGACCCTTGAAAACTTCCTCCACACCAAACTCGAAACAAACTCATTAGAGGGTTAGTGCATAATCAAAAATTCACATGTTCAGAGATAACACAATCATTCTTAACACTTCTAGACATTGCCCAAAGCTACTGGAAGTTAATGGAACAAAGAAATCCATCCAACATAGCAAAAGAGGCAATGCGAAATAAAAGGCAGAATCTGTCAAAACAGAACAGTCCGTAAAGACGAATTTTCCAGAGGCACTTAACTTGCTCAGATGAAAAAGCTCAAATTGAATGAAAGTTGCGTACATATCTGAGGATCACGCACGTAAATTGGCAGATTTTTCTGAGTTACCTACAGAGAACCCTGCCCAAATTCGTGATAGATAGAAATCTGTTTCTGCGCAGTAATCCAAATCTAGTATCAACCTTGCTATCAAAGACTTTACTTCGCACAACAATGCAATAAAATAAGATAAGGAGAGGTTGCTACAGTAGTAACAACTTCCAAGACACAACAAAACAGTAGCAAAATAAAGACATGGGTTATCTCCCAAGAAGTGCTTTCTTTATAGCCATTAAGATGGGCTCAGCAATTTTAATGATGCTCACATAAGAAATAAGAATTGAAGTAAAAGAGAGCATCAAGAAGCAAATTCAAAACACATTTAAGCCTAACCCACTTCCTATGAAAAGGAATCTTGTACACAAATAAATTCAAGAAGAACAAAGTGACAAGCATAGGAAGGCAACACAAGCGCAACTTCAAAATTCTCAACATAAAGAGGGGAAACTTAATATTATTGAGATGCATATAACCATGTTTCCCTCTCTCATAATAACTTTCAGTAGCATCTGACGTGGGCATTACCCTTCGGGTAACCAGTATTGCCCTATCTGGTATTGACAAATTGGAGGCCCATGAAGATATCTGAAGGCGAGATGGGCCACTAGGTCGGCACATCAGAAGATTCCTTGACGGGCAAGGCAAGGAAGCGAACAAACAAGGAAAGTTTGGATCTAAACTACTGTAAACCTAGTCGTCCTCAGTTAGGACCCTTGAGACCTGGCCTCCTATATAAAGGCCAAGAGAGGGGCTGTCGAAGGACACGAACAATCTTAGCAACCTTAGCCAGGAAAAGCTTAGAGCTAGGTAACCCTAGCAACACCAATCTCGACTAGATCTCAGCCGAAGTATTCGGCACCCCATTGTAACCTGTTTTCATCATAATCAAAGAACAGACAGGCAGGACGTAAGGGTTTTACCTCATCGAGGGCCCCGAACCTGGGTAAATCGCTCTCCCCGCTTGTCTGTGTACCGATGTCTCGTGTCAGCTTGCAGGATTCCATCAACCCTAAGCCCCTATTGGAGGGCATTGCCGAGGAGCACCCTCGACAATTGGCGCCATCTGTGGGGACCCTGTCGGCACAAGGCAAGACATCGGCAGATCCGATCATGACATCGGCAGTTTCGCCGGCAAATTCGCCGGCAACTCCATCGGTGACTTCGTCGACTCCATCGTCGCCAATCCTGGGAAGCCCGATTCGATTCGGCTCCTACGAGTTTACTCCACACAGCGATTCCTCCCGCTTGAACTTTTCAGATCTACAAGGGAACATGGAGATGACCTTCGGCAGCGTCCACTACAACGTCAACGCAGAAGGAATCCTTCGATTGCTGGAATCTCCCACCTCCGGATCGACGAGTTCAAGCACACCGTCATCACCCGATCTGTCGGCTGGTCTGACAGAATCGACGTGCTCACCAGCGCCCTCGACTCCCCGCTCGGTATCCTCCATGTCAGTAGGGTCTGACGATCCCACGTCTTCGGAATTAACCTCGTACTACTGCCTGAACTGCGACACCAGGCACGGGCTGGGATCGAGCGACACGCCGTTCATCTGCAACGTCCAATATTCATCGGGAGAGGACAGTATCGACAACACCGTCCAGGGAATCACCCGAAGACCGGCACACCATCAGGTTTATGTCGCCAATAACACGGGAAACACAAGGCGTAGAGGTGACGAGGATCATACCCCTCGTTCCAGTAGAAGGGCGAGTTTTGAGAACAGCGCCAGCAACCGCGACAGCGATTACACCATCGCGGATGAGGAGTGGGCAGCAGCAAGGGCAGCAGTACTCAACAATACGCCGCTCCCCGCGTGGGGACTTCGGTTGGAACCCTCAATGCTTATCGCTCCATACTAGAGAAGAACCGGGAGCACCTGTCGAAAGAGCAAGCCTCCCTCGAGAGACGCTTATCTGCAGCGGATCGATCTAGCGAACGACGAAGGGGCTCACAAGGGAGTGCCTCCCGAAACACTCAGGGAGCAGGCAAGCACCGGTCAAGGATATCGAGGCTTTTGGAAGATGACGCCAGAGAGATAACATCGAATCTGACTAAATCCTTTATGACTACGGATACCGCGGGCATGCCACGGCCAAAAACCGTTGCAGGAGCAACGGCCAACCTCGCCGCTTACCTCATCAACCAGTGCCCCGAAGGATCCATGGCTCAAGCTCATCGAGGCGCCCTGGAAAGCCTCGCAATATTGGGGAACAACCTAGTCCCGTCAAAGGAAAAGACCACCTACCAAGGCAGTGGGTCGAAACATCATGCGAGGGATGCTCGGGACGAAATCACTCAGAGCAAGATCGACAAAGCAAGGCGGCGACGCGCCGCTAGAAAGGACGACGACAGTGATTCTTCGGATGAAGACCAGGAGTACGACGGCGAACTCAGGGGAGCCGATTGTCTAAGTTACAAGATCCGCGAAGCAATGCCGCCCAAAAAGTTTAAGCCTACTCCTACCGACGCTGCCAAATACGATGGGCAGCAAGAACCAAGATCCTGGATAGACGACTACTTGCAGACTGTGATCCTGCACAAAGGAAACCAGATAGCGGCAATGCAGTGTTTACAACTCTACTTGAAAGATTCAGCACGGGCCTGGCCAAGGGGGCTGCCGAAAGGTTCTGTCAAATCATGGGACGACCTAGTAGACGCCTTCGTTGCCAATTTCTAGGCAACATACAAGAGGCCCGTCGGGATCGAAGAGCTACGGAACTGTCGGCAGAAGCTGAAGGAGTCAATGCGTTCATACATCGGGAGATTCACAAAGCTCCTCAACGCCGCCGAAGACGTATCTGTCGACAGAGCAATCGACGCTTTCAGCGACGGCGTTCAGCGGGAAAGTTACGTAGAAGAACTCGGGCGCAAAAAGCCAAAAACCATAACCAAGCTAATGGAAATCGCCAACAGCTGGGCTGATGGTGAGGATAACGTACGAAGGCCACGGCAGCGTAGTGATGATGAAGACGATGACCAGCCGAAGCACGACTCGGGTGGCCGAAGGGATCGTCACAAGAGAAGGAAAAACCGCAACTACGATGACAACAATCTGGTAGCCGCAGGGTATTCCGATGGGCAGGACGATCGAGACGACAGGCACGATGGTAACCGGAACAACTCTGGGAACCGTGGTAACTATAAACCATGACAGCAGAGAACTCCCGAACTACCTTACGCCGAACAGGTCAACGCCCCCTGTTACCTACATTCGTATGTCGATTCCAAAGACGGCAAAACGAAGTCAAGTCACCTGCTCAGGGACTGTCGGCAGTTCCTTGACATGCACAAACTCATCCAGCAGTCAGGTCAGCAACAGCTACCACCACCACCCCCACCTCCACCGCAGCATCAGGTCCAGCAGGCTCAACCCCATCAACCCAACGAGGCGTTTCCACCACCACGTGGGCAGATGAGCATGATCCACAGGAGAGGTGTTTCGAAAAGGGAGATGAAGAAGCTCACCCGAGAGATCAACTTGGCAGAAAGCATCATGGCAAATATCCCTGAATACGTCGATTGGTCTACTCAGAACATTACATTTAGTTGAGCAGATCACCCGATGACCATACCAAAACCCGGACACGCCGCATTGGTAGTCGAAGCACAAATTGGGAGGTTCAAGATGAGCAAAGTCTTCATGGATGGCGGAAGCGGACTAAACCTGATATTCGTCGACACAATCAGAAGCATGGGGATCACCATGAGCATGCTGGAAGAAACAGACACCTGCTTCCACGGGATCCTTCCAACCGCACCGGGCTACTCTCTTGGCAAAGTTTACCTGAATGTTATCTTCGGTAGAGCCGATAATTTCAGGAAGGAAAAAATCGAGTTTGAAGTGGTGAACTGGGAGTCACAGTATCACGCTATACTCGGGAGACCAGCGTATGCCAAGTTCATGGCTGTACCACATTATGCATACCTCAAGCTGAAAATGCCTGGGAACAATGGGACAAACATCACAGTTTATGGAAGTTTTTCGCGCTCGGACAATTGTGATTGCGACTTTCAGAGGATTGCTGCGAAGTTCGGGAAACAGCAAGAAATCATCGACCTTCCGCCCAAGCTGTCTTTACGAGAGATCAAGGAAGAAAAAGATGGCCGGGAAATAAAGAAGAAGCCAGCCGCTCTCGCCCTTAAAGCTTCGGCAGCAGAAGCTTCGGCAGCAAAGGGTTCGGCAGTCGATGGCACAGAAGGTTTAGGAGAAAGAAAGACACTGGCAACCACCGCTCAAACCCCTGATGAAACCAGCAACGCTGCAGCAATCACTAACGCGGAGAAGAAGCCAGAAGAAGAGAAGAACCCCTTCCTTGACTAAGCAGTTTACCAGCCTTTATTTTCTTTTTTTCCCTTCATTATAAACAGGGCCTTCCTCTTTTCGCCCTCTAGCATCGTGCTTACCTTATTAATAAGAACTTAAAGCTTCGATTATTGTTAAGCATTGCAGTAACTACAAACTTCTAAACCCCATCACTATGCAAACATAGTACAGGGCGGAAGATCGTGCTCCAAAAAGCCTCTACGAGTGCTAAAATGACGTCACCTTTCCCTCTGCTTCAGATGCCTCTACGAGTGCCGTACAAAGCAAGAGTTTGGAAAAACTTACACACAACCCACGCTCGATATTTCACTTATGGAAATATCAAAGAGCAACGGGCTCATCGGCAGAATCATTACACCCGAAAAATTCGGGAATGACTGTCGAAATTTACAAACGGTTGAAAGCAAAGTTGCGCATACAACAGGTTTAGCAAAACCTGCAACACGAGCTGATCACTCATAATGATTTGCTAACCAACTAGTATTCATACATCCAACGGGAAATTAAGCTTCGCCCCTTTAAATATTTGCCAACGGCATGGTAAAAGTACACATTCATGTACCAACCAGATAAGAAGTTTTGGCCCAAACAACCCGAACACTCGGATGAATTAGCCAATACAACTTACAAAAGTAACTTTACACCTTTATATCACCCTTGCGGAGTTTCCTTTTCCTCAGGTATCTTTGACATCTCCTCAAGCCTGTCGACAATTACATGAGCAGGAGCTAAAACCTTCGGGTACAGCTCCTCGAAATCACCAGTTGCGTTGGCAATAGACAGCAAGCAAGCTGAAGGATAACAAGCAAGCACAAGGGCAAGCGTACATTTGGCCCCTGCAAAGACTTGAGATCTTACTAGCTCCCGAACCTTCTTGGCACTTCCAAATTCAGACATCAAAGTCAAAAGGGTAGGAGGAACTGCATTCAGAGGAAACATTGTTTTCCAAACTACCCTCATGGCCTTGTAGCACTTATCAAAGAACTGGTGGACCTGTTGCACTCGATCCTGAAATTTGACGACGGCGAAGCCTTCGAGTGTTCCCGCCAGAAAATCTCTTCGGATGAGGAAAGCTCAGTCAAAGCATGCACCCGCTCGTGTATCCGCTTGTTCTCTTCCGCAGGGTTCAACGCTATGACTGCCAAAAGAATTAGTAAAAGACTCAGACAAGAAGTTGCTAGCAAGCAGGCAAAGGGATCAAGAAACTTACAGTTTAAACTTTCGTTAGCCTTATGCAGCTCGCCAAGAATGTACCGCTCCACGTCGGCTGCAATCTCGCTCCTTTTATTGACGATGGCAGCTAAGGCATAAGTGCTGCGTAAATCCTTCTCCATCTGTGTCATTCGGTCTTTCATGCGCTGGATCCGATCGCTTTCAGGAAGCGCACCCGATGAGTCGTCTGCAAACGAGGGTACTGGGAAGACCTGCAAGAAGTACTGGTTATAAAAAAGTGATGGATATGGTACAGCCCAACGTCCAAAATAACTCCCATCGGGAGAAGTGCAAGAAAGTGATATCATAGCAAAAGTGTGCCTACAACAAATGCTAGCACGAAGTTTATTACAAAACATGAGTTTGGCGGCAGAGCAATGTTTTGCATCAACTCAAGGCACAAGTTTGTTACAAGAATCAAGGAAGCTGAGTTTGAGTCGATGAACTAGGGCCAGTCGACGATTTCCTTGATGAAACCAATTCAAGAAGCTGATGGGCACAAGTAAGAGCAGATGCCTTAAAGGTGCTCAAATCAACAGGCTGCCCGTCTTGCCCTTTTGGAAGCCCCTTAGTCATTTCCTCGATGTCACCCGTAAAGCCGTAACCCATCATAAGCTGGAAGGCTAGGACAGCACCAAAAGTGAGCGATGTACGCTTGAATACCTCGATGACCTCCTTGGTGTCAACCGCGAAGGTATCGATCAGCTGTCCCAGGGTCTTCTCTTGCTTAATCTTGGGGAAGATCATCGAGTGCATCCGCGCCAGAGCACCCTTCCCCTTCACAAGAAGCTCTTGTGTAAGCTGGTGAGAAGCGAGAATCGTTGACACCGCGTTCGCTGGGGAATTATTTGGAACTCTTTCCAGGGCATCGGCAGGAATGTTTGCTGCCTCTGCAATAGAAAAGAAGGAAAAAATTCAGTCATTGACAAAAAGTTTAAATCCATAAGAACGTCTCCCGACAAAACTATGTTAGAGATTACCAAGCAAGGCCAAAGAAGATTGACGAAGGACTTCATCCTTTTCGGCTGCTCGAGCCTCACTACCAGCTGGATGCTTCTTCTTCCTTCAGCTTCCTTTCAGTCCGCCAGCTCCTCCTTCAGAGAATCAATCTCTTGGCGAGCCGCGGCAGCTATCTTGACTGCGCCATCCAGTTTTGAGGAGGAAGATTCGACTTCTTTTTGCAGCCGAACTTTGTCAGCCTCTAGAGAAGTGAATCGAGAGGCGAAAACCTCCAGAGAAGAGATAACGCCACGCAGGTCCTTAAGAGAGAAAGAAAAACAATTTAACAGGGCACGCTCCAAGAAATTTGTATTAAGATCAGAAGAGGACTTACAGAAAAAGGAGCCGTAGTAGCAGCAGTTGGAGAAATATCCTTCCCTTTGGAAAGGGAAGACGCAGCCGATGCTTGAGCCATGGGGGCAGCCTTAGGAGCCGAAGCTTCGGAAGCCACCACGACCGGCGAAACAGCATCAGACTTGGCCTTTTTAGGAGGAGGCTCGATAAAGCCCTCGTCACACGCAAAAGTAAACAATGATCGTGTGATTATAACAGGAGTATGGAAGGTAAAAAAGGCACAGTATAACTTTCAGAAAGGAACTACTTACATGTCGAAGAGATCATCTTCATTGGCAAAGCCACCGGTTGATCTCTTCGCAGGAGAAGCTCTGACCCCATCCGCAGCTGCATCAACAAAAGTATCACGATCAGTGTCGACGTTACGCACTGATCCATCTGCGATACAAGTATTATCGGCTGAGGAGGGAAGATCAGCGCGGGCAACTTCAAGATTCATTGGACCATTATATTCATCCTCTAAACCTGTTTGATCGATGGTGTGGAAATCTACTGGGATTGAGGAGCCTTTCCCCTCAGAAGTATCATCCGGTGAATCACGTGTATTTTCAGAAGCCATAGGGATCTGGCAAAGAAGAATGACAAGTAAGAACAAAGGTAATCATGTCGGCTAAGCAAGGAGCTATAATAGAGATGTGAAAAAAAGGAAAATACCCCTGATGGTGGATGATCAACGTCAAGGGGAGCATAAGAAGAGATCAGCGGAATCGAATCTTCCTGATTGAAGGAAGTAAGACGACGAACTTCATCAAGCAACTCTTTTTCTGATAGATCGGCAGCATTGATCCTGGTCTCATCCTTTGGACCTGAGTACAACCACATCGGGTGAACTCTGGCCATGACTGGCTGGATTCGGCGCTTCAGGAAAACTGCTGCCACCTCCGTACCAATCATAGTTTGGCCGTCAGCCTCTTTGATTCGAAGGAATTTGGCAAAAAATTCTTCGGCTGAGGCCCTTTCGTCGGCTGAGAGGATGTTCTTCCAAGAGTCCTTGGGCTTGGCTTCAGTAACGTCGGCATAGCAGGGGAGTCGACATTCGGGTGACGAGGAATCTTTATCGTAAAACCATTTGAACCTCCATCCTTGCACGGACTCTCTCATTGGGAAATTAAAGTAATTAACTTCTGAGCGAGCAACAAAACCTACTCCTCCGGTGACAAAGTACCCATTACTACTGCTGTATCTTTTCACATAGAAGATCTTCTTCAACAGCCCGAAATGAGGTTCAATACCCAAAAACGCCTCGCAAAGGGTGATGAACACAGCAACATGGAGGATTGAGTTGGGGGTAAGTTGCCATAATTGGATTTCATACGTCCGCAAGAGATGGAGGAGGAATCCATGAGTGGGGAGTGAAAGGCCTCGATGAAGAAAAGATAAGAACATCACAGAAAATGCAGCAGGAGGATCAGGCCGAGAGATCGCACCTGGAAGGATCACATCTCCCGCGTCGGGGGATATCAATCCTAAGCTTCGAGACCTCTTTTCGTCGCGCTTGGTGACGGTTGAAGCTACCCAGTCCCCAGGTTTGGCCATCGAGCCCGACGGCGCTGACGGCGCCGGAGCTGGGGGAGGGGCGTTTGGAGCGCTCCCCTTCGGAAGAGAAGAGGAGGACTTGGCAGCGGCACCTTCGCTGGTGGAGCTAGCAGCGGTGGCAGTATTCTTCTTCTTCACCATTACGAGATCTGAGGAAGATTGAAACTGTGGCGGCGGCGCAACAATGGCGAAAGAAGGAAGAAGAGGGAGAATGAGGAGATGCTGCGGGAACCGTGGAGAGAATTGAGAACTTTTTTTCCCTTGGAGATTTTAAGGAAAAGTTGAAGTAAGCACGTGGTGCTTGAGGAAGGGAAGGAACTGACAGCCCACTACGCCCACGATTGCGCGAAGATCGAGGAGCCACCTCGGTCGTTACGCGTATAGTGGTCAAGCCCTAAAACACTGATTGAGCAGGGCTAGGGCTAGCTCGTCATGATGGGCCCGTCAAATCAGCCTGCAGCAGTTACACGTCAGCAATGACGTCATAATTTGGAAGCATTCGAAGGAAACATAAAAAGTTATCGGATGAAGGATTTGAGTCCACGCACGGATTTCGAGCATCCGTACCTAGACTCGGGGGCTACTCCCATCGGGAGCGCTGACGCGCACCCGATAAAATGAAGACTCAACAGAATGGGCAGTCGAAAGAAGAAGGTTTGAGTCAGCACTAGGTTGCAAAGCGCTTGCACCCAGGCACTCGGGGGCTGTTACTCCCATCGGGAGCTCGTGATGCATACCTGATAGAAGTTTTTTGCACTCCAGGATCATGCCCGGGGACTTGATCCTGTGTAGGGTAACGGTGTTTTGCCATCGGCAGTTAACCAAACAACAGTTGGGCACGCTACTCATTATCCTTTGAATAAAGAAAATATATCGAAAGACTTATGAAGATCTCGGCAGAGGAAGGTATTTGAGTAGTACAACTTGAGTCTATGCACGGATTGCAAGCATCCGTACTTAGACTCGGGGGCTACTCCCATCGGGAGCGCTAACGCGCACCCGACAAAAAGAAGATGAAGTATAATCAAGATGAACAAGAGCAATGAAGGAGAAGAATGTCAGGAGAAAACATGCATTAGTCTCTACCCGAATTATCTTCGGCTAGACACTCGGGGGCTACTGACGTGGGCATTACCCTTCGGGTAACCAGTATTGCCCTATCTAGTATTGACAAATTGGAGGCCCATGAAGATATCTGAAGGCGAGATGGGCCACTAGGTCGGCACATCAGAAGATTCCTTGACGGGCAAGGCAAGGAAGCGAACAAACAAGGAAAGTTTGGATCTAAACTACTGTAAACCTAGTCGTCCTCAGTTAGGACCCTTGAGACCTGGCCTCCTATATAAAGGCCAGGAGAGGGGCTGTCGAAGGACACGAACAATCTTAGCAACCTTAGCCAGGAAAAGCTTAGAGCTAGGTAACCCTAGCAACACCAATCTCGACTAGATCTCAGCCGAAGTATTCGGCACCCCATTGTAACCTGTTTTCATCATAATCAAAGAACAGACAGGCAGGACGTAAGGGTTTTACCTCATCGAGGGCCCCGAACCTGGGTAAATCGCTCTCCCCGCTTGTCTGTGTACCGATGTCTCGTGTCAGCTTGCAGGATTCCATCAACCCTAAGCCCCTATCGGAGGGCATTGCCGAGGAGCACCCTCGATAGCATCCTTGATGAAATCCACAATATAACCATCACTTAAAACATTCTTATCATGGTTCACATGCATAAAAGTATCATTAATTTTGTCATAAGAAGAATTCTTCTCATTAATAGTAATTGGAGCAAGATCATTATCAAGAATTTGAACATGGTAAACAAGTTGCATACTAAGGGAATTGTTTTTGGCGACCCAATCATGACTATGACAAGTTTCATAAGGATAGTTATAACCTATATCATAGCATTCTTTATAATAATCATCAAAGATTGGAGGCACAGTGTCATTATAAGAAATAGAATAGTTATCTTTCACAACATGTTCATCTGTGACCATACCATCATTGTTACTAGAAGGAGATGTATCAAACATATAATGATCAGTAGCAAAAGGATTTTCAAACACCTCATCCCCAAGCTTAGAGCTTTCTATATCATTATGGGAGGAAGCATGGATAGTACTGATACTATGGCAATTATTAACATCATCATTTTCAGAATTAGTTTCCCAGAGATTTGCAATATCAAAAGTAGGGTGCTCTTTCAAATCATGATCACTAATGTAGGTAAAGGGCATAGGAAGATCGTTGTACTCAGATTCATTATCATAATAATCATCAGGAGCAACATACTTACGGTTACCTATCGTTATCTCATACACGCGGGGATATGCTGTTACCTCTTTCTTTTTATTCCCCTTCTTCTTCTTTTTCTTCTTCTTCGTTCCCTTCTTCTTCTTCTTCTCCTTTTCCTCGTTCCCTTCTTTAGGAGGGAGAGGCTTGATGAGAGGCTTCTCCACATAACCTGCTTTATTTCCAGAAACAATAGAAGAAACTTGGGAGGATTCCTCCTTTTCATCAATAAGTTCAAAACACACAGCGGTCCTATCATATTTTGGCAAGGTGTGATCTTCTAAAATATTTTGTATGTAAGTATTTGTATGGCAATTATCAATGCAATAAGAAAAACACCCATGCAGGACATCATCAACATCAAGATCATTAATATCTAACAAAGAAATTTTTCTTGATAACTCTTCACACCACAAAAATAAAGTAAGTTCATCATGCTGATTAGGAGTAATTTCATCATCACAATACAAATTTGCAGCACTCATGGGGTTCAAATTATCATTGGAGGAGCATTGAAAATTAAAATGACCCACTCTATGGCAAAGTTCACAAATAAAAGGATAGAGGACACAAACTTTTTTACCAAGATCATCTAGCGCCCTAGACCACTTTCTAGTTTTTTCATTAGTATGATGGATACAATATTCATCTTCGATTTGATTAATTCCACAAGGTCTATGCATTCCACAAAAATTAACATGCTTATAGGAAATAGCATTCTTAGGAGTTTGAGCATGTTTATTGCAATCATTAACAACAATTTCATCCTTCATACAAGCCTCTTTAAAAGGTTCATGATACTTATCAAAATTCTTCCTAGGCAATTCAAAATGAGAGGTAAAAGCTTTATAAAGATTTGCAGCAACTTGAGAGTCAAGACCATAGGTAGCACTCATATTTCAAAATTTACCAGTATCCATAAAAGTTTCAATGCATTCATAATCATAGTTTATACCTGATTCTTTACCTTTGTCGTTCTCCCAATCTTCAGCGTTCTCCTGAATCCGATTAAGAAGGTCCCATTTAAACTCTTCTTTATTGCGCGTGAATGATCCAGAACAAGCAAGATCCACAAGGTTTTATCTTGAAAAGAAAGTCTTGCATAGAAATTATCAATGATGATATTACCAGGAAGCTCATGATTGGGGCATTTGAGCATTAAAGACTTCAATCTCTCCCATGCTTGGGCAATACTCTCTCCATCATGAGGCCAGAAATTATATATTCGGTTTCGGTCTTTGTGAATTTCACTTGGAGGATAGAATTTAGAATAAAATAGAGGCACAATATCCTTCCAATCAAGAGAATGCTCATCCTTCAGCAGTTTATACCAATGCGCCGCTACCGCACAACGACATAGAGAATAATTTCTTCTTCACTTCATCCATAGAGATACCTGCACACTTGAATAACCCGCATAATTCATGCAAAAAGAGTAAATGATCTCCAGGATGGACAGTTCCATCCCCTTCATAGCGGTTATCCACAACACATTCAATAATTTTCATAGGGATTTTATATGGAATAATTTCAGTAGGTGCATTTAAAATATCACAAGCATCATTAGAGTTATCGCATATGGGAGATAAAGTATTATCAGAGCAAATTTTCTCCCCTAAAGATGGGAAGCTAAAAAGATCACAAAAACTAGCTTCCCCAAGCTTAGACTTCTCCATAGCATTAGCAGTAATTGCATTCATACTAATAACATCGCTACTAGCATGCAAATAAGGTTCCATAGGTTTTTTAATTTTCGCATCAAACAATTCTAACTCAGGAAAAAGATTAAGAAGCTCATTGTTATTTTCCATTATGCCTTACTAGTGTAAAACAAGAAACAAAAAGATGCAATTGCAGGATCTAAAGGAAATAGCTTCGAGCACTCACACACCGGCAACAGTGCTAGGAAATAGCTTAGTAGTCGGAGGATGTGAATACCTTTTACCTTACCTCCCAAAGAACGGCGCCTTTAAAATAGCTTGATGTCTACGGGTGCTTCTATTCTTGTAGACAGTGTTGGGCCTCCAAGAGCAGAGTTTTGTAGAACAGCAGCAAGTTTCCCTTAAGTGGATCACCCAAGGTTTATCGAACTCAGGGAGGAAGAGGTCAAAGATATCCCTCTCAAGCAACCCTGCAATCACGATACAAGAAGTCTCTTGTGTCCCCAACACACATAATACACTTGTCAGATGTATAGGTGCACTAGTTCGGCGAAGAGATAGTGAAATACAAGTTGTATGGATGTATATGAGTGGTAATAGTAATCTGAATAAAATATGGCAGCGAGTAAACATGCAACAAAACAGCAAGTAAACGGAGTTTCAGTGCTTGGAAACAAGGCCTAGGGATCATACTTTCACTAGTGGACACTCTCAACATTGATCACATAATAAAACCACTCTACACTCTCTTGTTGGATGATGAACACCATTAATTGTGTAGGGCTACAAGTGCACCTCAATGCCGGAGTTAACAAGCTCCACAACATTCAATGTTCATATTTAAATAACCTTAGAGTGCATGATAGATCATTGCAATTATACCAAGTACTAACATAGCATGCACACCGTCACCATCACACTATGAAAGGAGAATAAATCACATCAATACTATCATAGTAATAATTAACTCCATAACCTACAAGAGATTATGATCATAACCTACGCCAAGTACTTCACGATGCACACATTGTCACCATTACACCATGAAGGAGGAATAGAGTACTTTAATAACATCACCAGAGTAACACAACTAGATCACAAAGAGAGATGAACCACATAGCTACAGTAGAGCCCTCAGCCTCGGGGGAGAATTACTCCCTCCTCATCATGGAGACAGCGATGGCGGTGAAGATGGTGGTGGAGATGGCTTCTGGGGGCAATTCCCCGTCCCGGTAGGGTGCCAGAACAAAGACTTCTGTCCCCCGAATTGGAGTTTCGCGATGGCGGCGGCGTCCCTGGAGTCTTTCTGGAGTTTCGTCAATCTTGGTAGGGTTTTCGCGACGGAGACTTTAAGTAGGCGGAAGGGCAAGGTCGGTGGAGTCCTGGTGGGGCCACACACTAGGCCGGCGCGGCCAGGGCTTGGGCCGCGCCGCCCTACTGTGTCCACACCTCGTGGCCCCACTTCGTTTCCCCTTCGGACTTCTGGAAGCTTCGTGGAAAAAATAGGACCCTGGGCGTTGATTTCGTCCGATTCCGAGAATATTTCCTTACTAGGATTTCTGAAACCAAAAACAGCAAAACAAGCAATCGGCCCTTCGGCATCTCGTCAATAGGTTAGTTCCGGAAAACGCATAATAATGACATAAAGTATGCATAAAACATGTAGATATCATCAATAATGTGGCATGGAACATAAGAAATTATCGATACGTCGGAGACGTATCAGGTACTCACATCCTCTGGCTACTAAGCTATCTTCTAGTACTATTGCTGGTGTGTGAGTGCTCGAAGTTATTTCCTTTAGATTCTGCAATTATATCTTTTTGTTTCTTGTTTTAATTTTCACTAGTTAGACTTAATGGAATACAACAAAAAAATAAGAGAGCTTTATAGTATTTATCTTGAGTTAGGACATGAGGTGTTTGAAGAGAAAATAAAAAAAACCTATGGAACTTTATTTGAACGCTAATAGCAATGTTATTAGTATGAATTCTTTGAACACCATTATTGCTAATGCTATGGAAAAGTCTAAGATTGGGGAAGCTAGTTTTTATGAAAATGATCTTTTTAGTTCCCCAGCTTTAGAGGAATTTTTTTTGCTATGATGATACTATACTCCAATATATGATGATTACAATGATGAATATGATATTTTCATTCCCCCTACTATTGAGGAGAAAGTTAATTATGATTACAATATGCCTTCTATATTTGATGATTATGGTGATGAGAATAATAATGATAGCTATTTTATTGAAATTGCTCTCACTACAATTAATAAGAATGACTATGCATGTGTCTCATGATAAGAATGTTTTATGTAATATTTATATTCTTAATTTTATTCATGATGCTACTAAAAGTTATTATGAGAGAGGTAAACATGGTTTTATGTATCTCAACAATATTAAGTTTCACCTCTTTATGTTGAAATTTTTGAAGTTGCACTTGTTTTGCTTTCCTATGCTTGTTGCTTTGTGCTTCCATGAATTGTTTATTTACAAGATTATTTTTTTTATAGGAAGTGGGTTAGACTTAAATTTGTTTTATATTTGCTTCTTGATGCTCTCTTTTACTTTATTTTATATTTCTTATGTGAGCATCTTCTCAAACTACTGTGCTCAGCTGAAAGGCGTTAAAGAAAAGCACTCTTAGGAGATAACCCATGTTTTATTTCAATAATTTTTTATTTTGTTGAGTCTTGGAAGTTGTTATCTCTGTAAAAGCCTCTCCTTATCCTTTTTATTTAGTTTTTTTTACAAGAATAGCCTCTTATAGAAGAAGGTAAAATTTGGGGAAGTTGCTGTCCCGAAACAGATTCTGTGCTGCCACCAAAAAAATTATTACTCTCGTTTAGAACGTCGGATTGATCTTAAATGTTTTAAGCATATGCCCTGGATTATTATGTAACTTTCATTAGTTTTGCACGTTTCTATTTGAGAAACAGAGGATTTTCTAAAAAATCGATCTTTACCTATTGTTATGTTTTGACAGATTTCTGCCACTATTTGCATTTTCCTCTTAATCTTTTTTTAGTTCTTTTGAGAGAAAGAGCTTTTAAAAGAAGTTACTACAATAGCTAATGTTCTAATGGATGTTTTACTTGTGTTAAAACTGAACCAAAGTGGATTTATTATCTTGAATACACTAATGTTGCTAATGAAAACTGTGTGAAGTTTTGTATGAAGGAAGTTTTCAAGTGTAGGGAGAGAAAAATGATGTGATGAGATGAAGGATGGACAAAATCTCAATCTTGGGGATGCCCATGTCACCCCAAGAAATATCCAAGAGGTACAAGCGTCAAAGCTTGGGGATTCCCTAGGCATTCCCTCCTTCATCAACAAAAATACCAGGTCATCATTCAAGACACTATATTTTTATTGCTTCATATACTCCGTGTTGTTCTTGTATCGTCTTTATTTATTTATTTAGTTTCTTTTGTTTTTTTGTTGTAATAAAATTGGTTGGATCCTAGCATTCTTGTGTGAGATAGAGACACGCTCCGCTTTTTCATGTGAATACTCGTATTCTTCACTTATATTTATTGAGTATTCTTGTCTAGCTACTGCAATGCTTTTAGCTCCTGTTTTTCATGCATCTCTTGTCCAGAGCTTGTTAGTTTTATTTATTTAGGTATGATTAGCTCTCTAGTCTTCGTTGATAAATTATTATGAGAGTTGTTTCAAAAAAAGGTTGATTGGTGTTGGAGAAGAGTAAAATATTTCATGCTTATTGTGGTGCAAAAGGAAGCTTGTTTAGATTGTGGCTTAGACTTTAACATGTCATGTTAGATATTATTTTAATTATATGCTTAGTAGTTATTGTTGTAGCATTACTTGTCTCAAATAGCTGAGAGTGCTTAATGTGCCATTGAAAGATTCATGTGTTGTTTTAATCATACAAAAGCATAATATTTTGGTATTCTCCTTTAAATGTTTTATTTGCGTTGACTTGGCGCATGCTTACACCATGTTATGACTACGAACCAATTACCTCAAGCCTCTATGATCATTTAGCTTTTGACTTATAATATCAGTTTATGCTTTGACTAATAATGGTTTGTCACTATGCATGATTATGGCCATTATTGCTCTCTTAGTTGGTCGCTCTCACTCTCTTGCTAGCCTTCACCTGTACTGAGTATGAGCTCTACTTGTGCATCCAACTCCCAAAAACCCAAAGTTTGGCAAATGTGTACACCATACCTACCTATATGTGGTATGTCACCGCCACTTGAAAGTAAATTTATTGTGTGCTACCTTTAAACCTTCAAAAACTATTACCTGTTTTGTGTTCCTATTTGAGCTCACGAGGAAGTGTTGGATGCTTTATTGTCTCTTTCATTTTTATTTGGCTTCACGCCTTGACTAGCATGCATAATATGCTACTCCCTAATATTGCAAAAATATCAGGCAAACGGGTGCCCAGCCCACTAAATATAAAATAAAGAAATAATCAAATAAATCTCCTAACACTATGGGCTTGAGAAATCATGAACTTAGCTTGTTCAAACAAATGAGAAGAGGAACTTTATTGTTCTCTCTATGGGAGCCGTTCTTGAAGCCATTAAACATGAAAGGATGATAAATCATTTGATGCCATTCATTGACATAGACATACATACCTCTCAAAATTATATGTTCAATACCTCTGTTTTATTCAAATAAAAAGCTGTAGCACATGAGTAATCCATGCTTCCCTTTGTGAAGGGCCTTTATTTTACTTTTATGTTGAGTCTTCATCTTCTAACTCTATGCACCAATTAAGAGAGCATAGTTGTCAATCTGAGTATAATGTGCATAGTCCGAAAATTTATTATTGATTGATTCATGATTATGTTATTTCTTGTATCTTAATTGCAGGGTTGTTTGAGAGGGATATCTTTGACCTCTACCTCCCTGAGTTCGATAAACCTTGGGTGATTCACTTAACGGAAACTTGTTGCTGTTCTACAAACCTCTGCACTTGGAGGTCCAACAATATCTACAAAAATAGAAGCGTGCGTAGACATCATGAGTGCAACAGCATGGGCTTATTTGGGTTAGTTACTAAATATAAAATGAGAGTGGGGAGTGGGGGTTAGGGTATGTTTAATGGTACCGTGCAAAAGTAGGTCGTGTTTGCACAAATGTCCCATGAAGGTGCCCAAGTTATTATTTCACATCAAAATTAAAATGGTTTTGACTACAAATGTGCCCTTATTAGTTAAAAGAGCACAGTCATTAATCATCGATAATGCCAACAACTACATCATTTAACATAGCCCTAATTGCCTCTAGAGATTTTGACAACCCTTTGCAGGTTCCCTCAATTGCCACTAGTGAATCGGCAACTCCTATTGTGGATTCCTCCCTTGCTCCCATCTCCAACTCCTCATGGTCGGTGCACTCGCCCCCTTCTTCAATTTCATTCCACAATTGGACCAATGCTCATTGTAGTTGATTTGAGTGGAGCTGATAAATCCATAACAGGTACGGGCACCTTAGGTGTTAATAAGTGACATCCGTAGAACCTGCGCCCGATGAGCTTGCCCTCCACGAGTTTGCGTGGAAATTTGTTACACAAACATCTTTTGTAGTGATAAGCCATAGGGGACCGTTTCACTCCGGGTCATAGATCTACTCTGGAACTACGTCTTCTTGAGAATTTGATAGAATAAACTCCCAAAATATAAGTTCATTAGATGGAAGAAACAAATTGGACTCAGATGAAATAAAAGAAAATTACATATCCCCTCCTATCCGACGTTGATGCATATTTGAGTTGCCACCAGGAAGCGGGACATTCTCCTTCCCCGCTGCGCACCACTAAGGAAGGTTTGGGAAAGGAGGGCGAGAAATAGATTTAAGGCAAGGCAAGGTTCGACCAGGAGGTGGTGGTCAAGCCAGTCATTAATACATGTGCGATCAGTCAACAGGATGCGGTTGACCATTTCCTGGCATGTGACCCATTACTAACGATGCTCACAATTCACGACGTATAAGTATGTGCCTCCCTTAATCTACCACATCATTAAATGATGCCGGTCTTGCCGACCACCAACCACCACGGCGTAAATATCTGCCGGTATGCCATCATCCACGATGAAAATTTGTGTGTTGGTTTATCTAGGCATCAAGAAAGCCCACCCGCTGGCCAAAATATATTTGTAAGCGATTGTGGCTTCCGCCATCCAAAAAATGCGATGGGCAAGGGGGCTTTTTTATAGTGTGACTCGCAGTGAACCCGAATATTATTCATGAGAGGATTGAGCCTTTGTTCTGCATTAACTGAAGAAATCAAGGTTAAGTGAAGAGTTTGCTATTATCTTCAAGATATCATCTTAATGAAGAGAGAATCAAACATACAAGATTTAGCAATATGAAGTGCCATGAATGGACTCAAGTTGGTAAACATATGAAGATTAAATGGCATACAACATGGGATCAAGTGATATGGTGCTAAACATATGACGATTAAATGGCATACAACATGGGATCAACATTGGATGAAGCACTCTATGTGAACTAAACCATATTCTATTTTTTTGGTATTTCTATGTGTGTTAGGTATTTTCCATTGGCTTTCATCAAAAGGATTATTTCATATATACCATTAGAGGGTGACATCAAGTGGTGATGGCAATCAAGTTTGAGAATTTCAAGATAAGAAAAACCAAGAGAGTCATATTCTTGAAGCTTGCCAGCCATTTGGTGAGAATGGATATGTGAGTATGTGCTTAAGTGAATCTTTCCCTTAGTGATTATGGCGGAGCATATGTTGAGTCTTCACCGAGCAGGAATTATCAAGTGAAGTGTCTCATCTTGAGGAAAGCGTAAAGAATCATCATCAAGCTCAAGCGAGAAGCGCAAGGAAAAGGTATGGCACTGGTATGTTTTGCTAGTTTTAACGGTCTCAGGTCCTGGGTTGGCGACCATGTTATAATTTTGGTAGCTATACTATCAAGAGGGGATTTTGGATGCATGCCTAGCTTGCACACATTATTCATAGGGATCTCAAAACTTTGAATACTTTGCATCTCCCTATTTTGTTGCTATTTAGGATTTCTATGCGTGAGGATAGTGAAGGAGACCTAACTCCACGAAAACATGCGATATCTTTTTCATACAAACTTTTATCTAATGAACATGCACTTGTTTTGAGGAAAAGCTAATCATAGTGAAGGATACCTAACTCCACGGGAGTGGCTCAAGGTGTAGCAGTTGAGCCTTCGGTGGCATTCGGAAAATTTTGAGATTCCCACACCTCTCCAATTGCAAGGAAGTGGCCATAGGATAAATCATCGTTTCGACATACCTTAGTTATCCATATGCCCGAGTTCCTTTCACTTGTCATTTATATTGTGATAGCCTTTGTGCTTGAAGTTATTTATCTTATTATGGTTTCTTTGTTTGTGGGATAGATCCTGTGCTCATCTTGCTTAGCTTAAACACGTGGTGCATTTAGTTGAGCATAGCATATTTAGAACCGATGTATGAAAAAATGAGTAGTTTAGTTCCACATTTATTCAAAACAAATACATTTTGTTTTGAAACGCCTATTCACCCCCTTTAGGTGACATCTAAGTATTTCACCATGGTACAACTGATCTAGGGCATTGCGCCAATATATGTTGGAAGTTCCCCTAGCTCTTGAGTTTCTGAATTGGTTGTTTGAGGGAAGCGTGATGGCATATATTCGATGGCTACCTTCTCTAGCAAGGAGCAACATGCTCGATCAACATGGAAGCCTAGGTGGGCGAGTATGGCCTGCGAGCATGAGCTCAGCTATCGTGGTATGGTGTGCTCCATATGTGATGTCACATGGTATAGTTTGGTATAATATTGTAGAGAGGCTATATGTAGAATATATGGCGCTCTTCTACTCGCGGCATTCGATGCCTAGTTCTATTAGAAATTCCCCTTTGTTCAAGTGGCGACGATTTGTTATGCAGAAAAGACATACTCGGACCATTGTTTGATGTCAATTATATAGCGACACCTTTTTGCATTTTTTCAGTCCTTGATGACATCATCGTGCTTGGGATCTTCGGGTTGAAACCTTTGCTCCAGGATACTCAATCAGAGATGACAATATCTATTTTTCTAACTCATTGGAGGAGTCGGAAGGCCCACCTATGGTTTTCATGCCTGCTTCTCATAACATGTGGATCGGTGGATGCCAAGGTGGCAACCCAAGTTGGTTTATTTGTGTGCATCAAGGTGATGCAACAACAACTCTATGGGGTTGATATTATATATAACTTGTGGAAATATTGTCTTGCATGTGCAACTCGGGTGTCATCTAAATCAACACCGCCCAAACAAGCAGATGGTTTGGAAGCATGTTCAGGTTCTAGCATAAGACATTGTGCTACAACCGCAGTCTCCGGGTAGTTTCCATGTGTATATTTACTTGGATGGTGGGTCAGGAAACATCGCATCATGGGAGATCCATGTTATTCCAGGGTAATAACCCCATAAGGGTGGTGTCTGTGGACTCAATAGGTTTCAATGGAACGACGAAAACTGAGGGTAGTAGTGACGTGGGCATGACCCTTGGGGTGTCCAGTATTAACATACCCGTTGTGGCGTAACGAGAGGCTGACCTGATGACCTGCTAAGGACCACGAAGCCCAATATGATTTGGCAACCATGAAGCGTTCAGGGTCCATGTTCATGGTGTGTGGAAAACGGACATGCCCAAGATAGGGAACCCTAGAGTTCACCTTTAACTTGTAACCGACCTAGCCTCCTATAAAAATCTAGGAGGGGGTCGCCATGCAGGAGATACCAAACAGACAAACCCTAAAGATGCATAGCCATCACAATAGCATCGTAATCATCTTCATCGAAAATTAAGAACAGACAAGCAGGAGTAGGTCTTTACCTAATCAAAACCTCGCCTTCTGCTTTCTTGTTAGCCGATGAATCTGATCGCACACATCTTTCCCTAAAACCTAAGTCCATCAACCATGGGTATTTCCGTTGAAACCCCACGTCAAGTAGATCTGAGACTTTGGTAGTGTGAGAATGTTGTTCTCATTCGTTTGGGCAAGAAGATTGTCCTCAACATTTGCTGTCGATGTATTGGTTACCCCATTTGGCACAATGTCTTAAGGTGTTGTGGGCTTGTAGCTCATTTACCACTGCGTAACATCTCAGGTCCTATCCTCCCGTAAGTGTTGATTTCTTCTCTGTGAAATTGGTGGGAGGCATGCTAGCTAGTTCAGCAGATGGAATCACTGTTGGTTCATACTTGTATGTGGTTGGCATGATTTTTCTTATGTTCATCATGTCATTGCAAAGATTCGGTGTGGTCATGTGAGAGTGGGTGATGCATGCAATTAACACACGTCCGTTGGGAACCCCAAGAGGAAGGTGTGATGCAGACAGTAGCAAGTTTTCCCTCAGAAAGAAACCAAGGTTTATCGAACCAGGAGGAGCCAAGAAGCACGTTGAAGGTTGATGGCGGCGAAGTGTAGTGCGGCGCAACACCAGGGATTCCGGCGCCAACGTGGAACCTGCACAACACAACCAAAGTACTTTGCCCCAACGTAACAGTGAGGTTGTCAATCTCACCGGCTTGCTGTGAACAAAGGATTAACCGTATTGTGTGGAAGATGATTGTTTGCGAAGAACAGTAACGAACAAGTATTGCAGTAGATTGTATTTCAGATGTAAAGAATAGGGCCAGGGTCCACAGTTCACTAGAGGTGTCTCTCCCATAAGATAAATAGCATGTTGGGTGAACAAATTACAGTTGGGCAATTGACAAATAAAGAAGGCATAAGAATGCACATACATATATCATGATGAGTACTATGAGATTTAATCAGGGCATTACGACAAAGTACATAGACCGCTATCCAGCATGCATCTATGCCTAAAAAGTCCACTTTCAGGTTATCATCCGAACCCCTTCCGGTATTACGTTGCAAGCAACAGACAATTGCATTAAGTATGGTGCGTAATGTAATCAACACAAATATCCTTAGACAAAGCATCGATGTTTTATCCCTAGTGGCAACAACACATCCACAACCTTAGAACTTTCTGTCACTGTCCCAGATTTAATGGAGGCATGAACCCACTATCGAGCATAACTACTCCCTCTTGGAGTCACAAGTATCAACTTGGCCAGAGCCTCTACTAGCAATGGAGAGCATGCAAGAACATAAACAACATATATGATAGATTGATAATCAACTTGACATAGTATTCAATATTCATCGGATCCCAACAAACACAACATGTAGGATTACAAATAGACGATCTTGATCATGATAGGCAGCTCACAAGATCGAACATGATAGCACAATTAGGAGAAGACGACCATCTAGCTACTGCTATGGACCCATAGTCCAGGGGTGAACTACTCACACATCGATCCGGAGGCGATCATGGCGATGAAGAGTCCTCCGGGAGATGATTCCCCTCTCCGGCAGGGTGCCGGAGGCGATCTCCTGAATACCCCGAGATGGGATTGGCGGCGGCTGCGTCTCTAGAAGGTTTTCCGTATCGTGGCTCTCGGTACTGGGGGTTTCGCGACGAAGACTATATGTAGGCGGAAGGGTAGGTCAGGGGGCATCACGAGGGGCCCACACAATAGGCCGGCGCGGCCAGGGCTTGGGCCGCGCCGCCCTGTTGTGTCGCCACCTCGTGGCCCCACTTCGTTTCCTCTTCGGACTTCTGGAAGCTTCGTGGAAAAATAGGCCCCTGGGCGTTGATTTCGTCCAATTCCGAGAATATTTCCTTACTAGGATTTCTGAACCAAAAACAGCAGAAAACAGCAACTGGCTCTTCGGCATCTCGTCAATAGGTTAGTGCCGGAAAATGCATAAATATGACATATAATGTGTATAAAACATGTGAGTATCATCATAAAAGTAGCATGGAACATAAGAAATTATAGATACGTTTGAGACGTATCAAGCATCCCCAAGCTTAGTTCCTACTCGCCCTCGAGTAGGTAAACGATAACAAAGATAATTTCTGAAGTGACATGCTATCATAATCTTGATCAATACTATTGTAAAGCACATGAGATGAATGCAGCGATTCGAAGCAATGATGAAGATAATGAGTAAACAACTGAATCATATAACAAATACTTTTCATGAATACTACTTTCAAGACAAGCATCAATAAGACTTGCATAACAGTTAACTCATAAGCAATAAATTCTTAGTAGAAATCTTTGAAACAACACAAAGGAAGATATAAGTTTCAGCGGTTGCTTTCAACTTCAACATGTATATCTCATGGATAATTGTCAACACAAAGTAATATAACAAGTGCAATTGGTATACATGTAAGAATCAATGCACACAGTTTACACAAGTGTTTGCTTCTAAGATAGAAAGAAGTAGGTAAACTGACTCAACAATAAGGTAGAAGAATGGCCCTTCGCAGAGGGAAGCATGGATTACTATTTTTGTGCTAGAGCTTTTCATTTTGAAAACAAGAAACAATTTTGTCAACGGTAGTAATAAATCATATGAGTTATGTATAAGATATCTTATAAGTTGCAAGCCCCATGCATAGTATACTAATAGTGCCCGCACCTTGTCCTAATTAGCTTGGATTAACACGGATTATCATTGCATGACATATGTTTCAACCAAGTGTCACAAAGGGGTACCTCTATGCCACCTGTACAAGGGTCTAAGGAGAAGGTTCGCATTGGATTTCTCGCTTTTGATCATTCTCAACTTAGACACCCATACCGGGACAACATAGACAACAAATAATGGACTCCTCTTTTAATGCTTAAGCATTCAACAATAGTTAATATTCTCATAAGAGATTGAGGTTTTATGTCCAAACTGAAACTTCCACCATGATTCATGGCTTTAGTTAGCGGCCCAATGTTCTTCTCTAACAATATGCATACTCAAACCATTTGATCATGAAAATCTCCCTTACTTCAGACAAGATGAACATGCATAGCAACTCACATGATATTCAACAAACGTAAAAGTTGATGGCGTCCCCAGAAACATGGTTACCGCACAACAAGCAACTTATTAAGAAATAAGATACATAAGTACATATTCTTCACCACAATAGTTTTTAAGGCTATTTTCCCATGAGCTATGTATTGTAAAGGCAAAGAATGGAAGTTTAAAGGTAGCACTCAAGTAATGTACTTTGGAATGGCGGAGAAATACCATGTGGTAGGTAGGTATGGTGGGCACGAATGGCATGGATTTTGGCTCAAGGATTTGGATGCACGAGAAGAATCCCTCGCAATACAAGGCTAGGCTAGCAAGGTTGTTTGAAGAAAACTCAAGTATGAAATGGTGCAGCAAGACTCACATATAAACATATTGTAAGCATTATAAGACTTTACATCGTCTCCTTGTTGTTCAAACACCTCAACCAGAAAATATCTAGACTTAGAGAGACCAATCATGCAAACCAAATTTTAACAAGCTCTATGTAGTTCTTCATTAATAGGTGCAAGGTACATGATGCAAGAGCTTAATCATGATCTATATGAGCACAACAATTGCCAAGTATCAAATTATTCAAGACATTATACCATTTACCACATGCGGCATTTTCCGTTTCCAACCATATATCAATGAACGAGGTAGTTCAACCTTCGCAATGAACATTAAGAATAAAGCTAAGAACATATGTGTTCATACGAAACAGCGGAGCGTGTCTCTCTCCCACACAAAGAATGCTAGGATCCAATTTATTCAAACGAAAACAAAAACTAAAGCAAACAGACGCTCCAAGCAAAGCACATAAGATGTGACTGAATAAAAATATAGTTTCATTAGAGGAACCTGATAATGTTGTCGATGAAGAAGGGGATGCCTTGGGCATCCCCAAGCTTAGATGCTTGAGTCTTCTTAAAATATGCAGGGATGAACCATGGGGGCATCCCCAAGCTTAGACTTTTCACTCTTCTTGATCATATTGTATCATCCACCTCTCTTGACCCTTGAAAACTTCCTCCACACCAAACTCGAAACAAACTCATTAGAGGGTTAGTGCATAATCAAAAATTCACATATTCAGAGGTGACATAATCATTCTTAACACTTCTGGACATTGCACAAAGCTACTGAAAGTTAATGGAACAAAGAAATCCATCAAACATAGCAAAACAGGCAATGCGAAATAAAAGGCAGAATCTGTCAAAACAGAACAGTCCGTAAAGACGAATTTTACAGGGGCACTTAACTTGCTCAGATGAAAATGCTCAAATTAAATTAAAGTTGCGTACATATCTGAGGATCACGCACGTAAATTTGCAGATTTTTCTGAGTTGCCTACAGAGAATTCTGCCCAGATTCGTGACAGCAAGAAATCTGTTTCTGCGCAGTAATCCAAATCTAGTACTGACTTTACTATCAAAGACTTTACTTGGCACAACAATGCAATAAAATAAAGATAAGGAGAGGTTGCTACAGTAGTAACAACCTCCAAGACTCAAATATAAAACAAAAGTAGTGTAGTAAAATGATGGGTTGTCTCCCATAAGCGCTTTTCTTTAACGCCTTTCAGCTAGGCGCAGAAAGTGTGAATCAAGTATTATCAAGAGATGAAGCATCGATATCATAATTTGTTCTAATAATAGAATCATAAGGTAAGTTCATTCTTTTTCTAGGGAAGTGTTCCATACCTTTCTTGAGAGGGAATTGATATTTAATATTACCTTCCTTCATATCAATAGTAGCACCAACAGTTCGAAGAAAAGGTCTTCCAATTATAATGGGACAAGATGCATTGCATTCAATATCCAAGACAACAAAATCAACGGGGACAAGGTTATTGTTAACCATAATACGAACATTATCAACTCTCCCCAAAGATTTCTTTGTAGCATTATCAGCAAGATTAACATCCAAATAACAATTTTTCAATGGTGGCAAGTCGAGCATATCATAGATTTTCTTAGGCATAACAGAAATACTTGCACCAAGATCACATAAAGCATTACAATCAAAATCATTGACCCTCATATTAATGATGGGCTCCCAACCATCTTCTAACTTCCTAGGAATAGAAGTATCAAGTTTTAGTTTCTCTTCTCTAGCTTTTATGAGAGCATTTGTAATATGTTTTGTAAAGGCCAAATTTATAGCACTAGCATTAGGACTTTTAGCAAGTTTTTGTAAGAGCTTTATAACTTCAGAGATGTGACAATCATCAAAATCTAAACCATTATGATCTACAGCAATGGGATCATTGTCCCCAATGTTGGAAAAAATTTCAGCAGTTTTATCACAAGCAGTTTCAGCAGTTTTAGCAGGTTCAGGCAATTTTGTACGCTTTGTACTAGGAGTAGAAACATTGCCAACACCAATTATTTTACCATTGATAGTAGGGGGTGTAGCAACATGTGAATCATTAACATTACTAGTTGTGGTAATAGTCCAAACTTTAGCTACATTATTCTCTTTAGCAAGTTTTTCATTTTCTTCTCTATCCCACCTAGCACGCAATTCAGCCAGCAATCTTATATTCTCATTAATTCTAACTTGGATGGCATTTGCTGTAGTAACAATATTATTATCAATATCCTCAGGTTTAGCAGCCATTTTATTAATTAAAGAGGATTGTGATGCAGACATGTATGAGATTCGGTTTTCAGCATTTGAAATCTTAGTTTGCAAACCTGAAATCTCCATATTCAAATTTTTAAGTTGATTTCCTATATTTTTCAACAAGGTAGATTGTTCATTCATAGTTTTAGTAAACAATTGATTTTGCTCATATTGTGATTGCATAAAACTCTTAGTGGATCTTTCAATTTCTAGCATCTTTTCCTCATATCTACCATAAGAATTACCATAATCATTACCACTAACAGAATATGGCCTATAGTTGTTACCAGAATTATTCCTATAAGCATTGTTGTTGAAATTATTATTTTTAATGAAGTTCACATCAACATTTTCTTCTTGAGCAACCAATGAAGCTAAAGGAACATTATTAGGATCAACATTAGATCTACCATTCACAAGCATAGACATAATCACATCAATCTTATCACTCAAGGAGGAGGTTTCTTCAACAGAATTTACCTTCTTACCTTGTGGAGCCCTTTCAGTGTGCCATTCAGAGTAATTGACCATCATATTATCAAGAAGCTTTGTAGCCGCCCCCAAAGTAATGGACATAAAGGTACCTCCAGCAGCTGAATCCAATAGGTTCCGCGAAGAAAAATTCAGTCCTGCATAAAAGGTTTGGATGATCATCCAAGTAGTTAGTCCATGGGTTGGGCAATTCTTTACCAAAGATTTCATTCTCTCCCATGCTTGAGCAATATGTTCATTATCTAATTGCTTAAAATTCATTATGCTACTTCTCAAAGATATAATTTTAGCGGGAGGATAATATCTACCAATAAAAGCATCTTTACATTTAGTCCATGAATCAATACTATTCTTAGGCAAAGATAGCAACCAATCTTTAGCTCTTCCTCTTAATGAGAAAGGAAACAATTTCAATTTTATAATATCACCATCTACATCCTTATACTTTTGCATTTCACATAGTTCAACAAAATTATTAAGATGGGCAGCAGCATCATCAGAACTAACACCAGAAAATTGCTCTCTCATAACAAGATTCAGTAAAGCAGGTTTAATTTCAAAGAATTCTGCTGTAGTAGCAGGTGGAGCAATAGGTGTGCATAAGAAATCATTATTATTAGTGTTTGTGAAGTCACACAACTTAGAGTTTTTAGGAGTATTCATTTTAACAGTAGTAAATAAAGCAAACTAGATAAAGTAAATGCAAGTAACTAATTTTTTGTGTTTTTAATATAGAGAACAAGACAGTAAATAAAGTAAAGCTAGCAACTAATTTTTTTGTGTTTTGTTTAAGTGCAGCAAACAGAGTAGTAAATAAAATAAAGCAAGACAAAAACAAAGTAAAGAGATTGGAAGTGGAGACTCCCCTTGCAGCGTGTCTTGATCTCCCCGGCAACGGCGCCAGAAAATTAGATTGATGCATGCAATTAACACACGTCCGTTGGGAACCCCAAGAGGAAGGTGTGATGCAGACAGTAGCAAGTTTTCCCTCAGAAAGAAACCAAGGTTTATCAAACCTGGAGGAGCCAAGAAGCACGTTGAAAGTTGATGGCGGCGAAGTGTAGTGCGGCGCAACACCAGGGATTCCGGCGCCAACGTGGAACCTGCACAACACAACCAAAGTACTTTGCCCCAACGTAACAGTGAGGTTGTCAATCTCACCGGCTTGCTGTGAACAAAGGATTAACCGTATTATGTGGAAGATGATTGTTTGCGAAGAACAGTAACGAACAAGTATTGCAGTAGATTGTATTTCAGATGTAAAGAATAGGACCGGGGTCCACAGTTCACTAGAGGTGTCTCTCCCATAAGATAAATAGCATGTTGGGTGAACAAATTACAGTTGGGCAATTGACAAATAAAGAAGGCATAAGAATACACATACATATATCATGATGAGTACTATGAGATTTAATCAGGGCATTACGACAAAGTACATAGACCGCTATCCAGCATGCATCTATGCCTAAAAAGTCCACTTTCAGGTTATCATCCGAACCCCTTCCGGTATTAAGTTGCAAGCAACAGACAATTGCATTAAGTATGGTGCGTAATGTAATCAACACAAATATCCTTAGACAAAGCATCGATGTTTTATCCCTAGTGGCAACAGCACATCCACAACCTTAGAACTTTCTGTCACTGTCCCAGATTTAATGGAGGCATGAACCCACTATCGAGCATAAATACTCCCTCTTGGAGTCACAAGTATCAACTTGGCCAGAGCCTCTACTAGCAACGGAGAGCATGCAAGAACATAAACAACATATATGATAGATTGATAATCAACTTGACATAGTATTCAATATTCATCGGATCCCAACAAACACAACATGTAGGATTACAAATAGACGATCTTGATCATGATAGGCAGCTCACAAGATCGAACATGATAGCACAATTAGGAGAAGACGACCATCTAGCTACTGCTATGGACCCGTAGTCCAGGGGTGAACTACTCACACATCGATCCGGAGGCGATCATGGCGATGAAGAGTCCTCCGGGAGATGATTCCCCTCTCCGGCAGGGTGCCGGAGGCGATCTCCTGAATCCCCCGAGATGGGATTGGCGGCGGCTGCGTCTCTGGAAGGTTTTCCGTATCGTGGCTCTCGGTACTGGGGGTTTCGCGACGAAGACTATATGCAGGCGGAAGGGTAGGTCAGGGGGCGTCACGAGGGGCCCACACAATAGGCCGGCGCGGCCAGGGCTTGGGCCGCGCCGCCCTGTTGTGTCGCCACCTCGTGGCCCCACTTCGTTTCCTCTTCGGACTTCTGGAAGCTTCGTGGAAAAATAGGCCCCAGGGCGTTGATTTCGTCCAATTCCGAGAATATTTCCTTACTAGGATTTATGAAACCAAAAACAGCAGAAAACAGCAACTGGCTCTTCGGCATCTCGTCAATAGGTTAGTGCCGGAAAATGCATAAATATGACATATAATGTGTATAAAACATGTGAGTATCATCATAAAAGTAGCATGGAACATAAGAAATTATAGATACGTTTGAGACGTATCAAGCATCCCCAAGCTTAGTTCCTACTCGCCCTCGAGTAGGTAAACGATAACAAAGATAATTTCTGAAGTGACATGCTATCATAATCTTGATCAATACTATTGTAAAGCACATGAGATGAATGCAGCGATTCGAAGCAATGATGAAGATAATGAGTAAACAACTGAATCATATAACAAAGACTTTTCATGAATAGTACTTTCAAGACAAGCATCAATAAGACTTGCATAACAGTTAACTCATAAGCAATAAATTCTTACTGGCTCTTCGGCATCTCGTCAATAGGTTAGTGCCGGAAAATGCATAAATATGACATATAATGTGTATAAAACATGTGAGTATCATCATAAAAGTTGCATGAAACATAAGAAATTATAGATACGTTTGAGACGTATCAGTGGGTGTGTGTGGCCATGTTGTGTTGTTTTTTAAGTGGGCTTCACCCTTCATTTTTTATAGTTTCCTGATTTTCATTAACTAATTAAACACATTCTTCTTAAGTATTCAAAATTCCAAAACTTTTTTCTTGGTAATAAAAAGAACATTAAATCATCTTAATAATATTCAGTTTTTCATAATTTCAGCGTGCGTGCACACACAAACACACACCATAATGCGTTGGATTTTCCCACAAAATCAAGCATGTTGAGTCGTCCTCGTGTCTTTGGATCATGTCTCGGCTCTCTCGGGATCGGTTGTGGTTGAAGTGTGCCACATTTGAGGGATTTTCTGGTGCGATGTTGCTGAGGTGAAGACACGTGCGGAGATAAGATGGGTTACTTTCTACACGCCGAATATGAACACCCAAATGCAGTGGGAGGTAAAAATGGAATCCAGTCTCTTTAATGGGGCCATGTCTATAGGTGGGCTACAAGTAGAGCTCAGTGGGGGCCTAAGCCCCCACTCATTTTTGAGAAGTTAAAATGAATTCGTTCGTCTTTCCAAGGTAGACAACTAAAATTTTAAAATTTATGTTAAAGTGCCCACACATAGAAAAATTGTTGGGTCCGTCCCTGGGAAGTATAGCTGATAGTAGTATGTATCACGCTAGAGGTGACTAGTGTAGTCCGCAAGGCGTCTCTTTCGACAAGATTGCTAGCGGGGCTGGTTAGAATCATACCTTGAGCTGAATCAACAGGTTACAAATCTACAATGAGTCAAGATTAGTAGGACCACGAAAGAAGAAGAATGGCGCAAAGTCAATATCAGAAGAAGATTATTGGAAGTAATCTTGACTTCAATCAAGTATGAGCTAGTATGTACGTCCTAGTCCTCCTATAGGTTAGTGTTTTGGTTCGTTCAAGTATCCGTGACGGTGGTAATCGTACTGTCGTGTACGCTGATGTTAAGCGAACGCCAGCTTGGTCCTACACCTTTGTAGTTTTGCTAAAAACTGAGAAAAACGATGGTTTCAAGAAAATAAACAAATAAAGTATTCATTAGTCTGGGGTCAGAAATACTCGAAAAGTCCTTTTAGATCATGGGAACCAGTGCTCTCATTGTATTAAAAAATATATAAAAATATATTTATATTTTTAAAAAAGTTATGTAACAAAATTCTAAAAGTAGCTAATGATGCATTCCACTAACCTATAAAATCTCAATTACAAATGTTTTGTTTTCTGAGCTACAAAAAAATGACAAAGTCTGATTTTTCTTTTGGAGATTTGAATCAATATACTCAGATCCACATATTTGTTATTTTTGTGCAGCCTAAAATACACATTATTTCCAGTTGAAAATTTACACGGTTGTGGGATACAATACTGACGTCATGATTTATTTTCAGATTTTTCTGAAACTTAGAAATATGATTTTTAATTACCTTTCTAAAAAGGGATCACTGATGCTCACGTGCACCAAATCTCATTCCCAAAATACTTTGGTTTGTAATACTTTAGTTATATATAGAATTTTCTTGTTGCCAAAGTAGGTAAGGTAGCTCAAACTTGGCTAAAGACAACATTATATCCAATACACTGCACTATCACACATCTGCGCGCTACTTCAATACAAGTCTCCTACATCGTTACAGGTACGGTACAACCTGACGTTTCAATGTCAAAAAGCAGGACCATCTGCAACTTTTCTTGTCTTGTTCTGTAGCTATTGATCTCAGTCGTCGCGTGACCGCTAATAAGGGCATGCCTAATGCACTGCCCTAGAGCTACTGCCTCACACCTTTAACTAGGTTCGGGTGGTCCAAAGTAGATTCGGATGAGGAGGCAGCCTCCTCTTCAAGAAGTGGGATCTTAAACCTAAAAAGAAAGCTTTTTGGAGAGAGAAAGATATACATAGTGTCATATTTGTGGGGTTCCTTCTCTCTTTTTTCTGACTAAAGTTGTAGCTTCCATTGGAGAGATAAAATTGACCATGTTGCTTCCGACAACTTTTTTAATGGAGCAGCTAGTTGTGTATGCCACCATTGCTCATGCCTAATGCCACCATCTGCATCAGATGGCATGCGATAATGTCAATGTCAGTCTAGCGACGACCTGAGTCCTGGCCAACTTTTCCTCTTGGTGGTCAGAAAACCTAAATTCTCTTCCTCTCTTCTTCCCCATCTCCATACCTTTTCCCCAACGGTTTGTATAAAACCACGTCGCCCCCTCCACCTTTCCACATTCCACACTCACCTCTGCTTAATCACTTCAGATAATTAGCTCCATATACATTCTCATATTTAGTTCCTATATTGCTCACCGCACCAAATAACCGAGAGCGAGCACTACGCACTACGCCACTACCACGCCCTACTCATTACCACTACCCAAAAACCAAAGCAAGATAGCAAACATGGCAGATCACGGGCAGGAGATGATCCGTGCTGCTACAGCGACGCCTGCGGCCATGTACAACGGCGCCGCTACCACGAGCAGCGGGCTTCCAGTCACCCGTGGCGGCGGCGATCACTGGTGGAGAACGGCCTTGGCGCCCCCGGTCCCATCGTGCTCGGCACCGGAGATGCCCGGGTTCAACGCATGGTCTGCAGAGTCACCTAGATCGAACTCAATCGCCGGCAGTTCCATCACTTTCCAAGAACCCGCCGGTGTCCCCGATCCGGCCACCATCGCCGCTGACTGGAACCAGCCTTTCTTGTGAGTTCACCATACATATCCATATGCGTACAGTTGATTCTTTCGCCCAACTTTATTCTATGAGTAGTTCATGATCACATGCATGGGGAATTTGTGATGATTGATGATTTTTTCTGCTATCGGTCGTTTTAGGGACGGATCTGGACTCTCTGGATACATGAGCTCGAGAAGCGATCAAGATAATGGCAACCCACCAAGTCTGATGAGCCCCTCGTCATCAAATAATAACAGCAGCATGATGCTGCAGCTACAAGATCACCACCATGACCAGAACTACCAGTTCCTGTCCACTCTCGGGTTCGAGCTGCTCTCCTCGCCGGGGGCTTCTCCGTACGGCGGCAATTCCCGGTCGCCCTCGCTGTTGAGAAGCCTGACGGAGCCGTCTGCGGCGGGGAAGCCTAATTCACCCGCGGCGGCGTTCCAGAGGTACCAAGCACCGGCGACGTGCCAGGCGGCTGCGACAAGCATCAACGGCAGCAACACGTCGTTTTGGAACCCTTCCACCGGGTTCGACTCAGCAGCATACGCGGCCAGCCTCGAAGGACCATCGCCGGCGCCGCAATCTAGGTTGGCGCCAAGCCTTTCCACGAAGGTCGGTATATGCATATATACAATTTATACAAACTTGCATCTTTTTAGTACTCCGTAATGGTTTACACACATGAGATGAAATGCCACAAGTAAACGACGCTTGTATATTTAGTTTTTACACGCGATACAAGTGAGTATGCATCAATTTCCCGGATTAACTCCTGCCCAATTTGACAGGAAATAAACTTTTGTCCCGAGGTCCGAATTTATTGCATAGACCATTTTAATCACTCTTATATAGTAGTTATATTAGATCTGCAAGATGACACTTATCTCAAAAAAATCTGGTAATCTGGTGTCTGGCAGGATGGATTGAAATAAGGAGTTTTTAGATATTGCTTGAAAAATACTCTGATTTCATTGTATCTCTAGAATGCGTCGGAAGGAGTAGGAGACTCAACCTCCATCCCCACTAAGAAGATGAGTACCACTGCGACAACACCGCCGCTCAAGAAAAAGAGAACCGAGACACAACCATCAACGTTGCCGACCTTCAAAGTACATATATCTGGTAGCTGGTGGTGATCAACCCAGTTAATGAGGTCATACATAAGCTGAATAATTGATATGCTATTTCAGGTGAGGAAAGAGAAGCTAGGCGACAGAGTCACAGCACTCCAACAACTAGTCTCCCCTTTTGGCAAGGCAAGTGAACTCCATATTCTGGTTAAGTCGGCACTTATATGCACAACATACATTGCATGAATCTTATCGTCATGAAACGGAAAACATTATAAGGATTACTCAGCTACTTTTTTACTAAAAAAGACGCACCTAATTTTCTCATGATAAAACAATTGATGGTTGAACATCGGCGTGCGTGCGTGCAGACGGACACAGCTTCGGTGCTCCATGAGACTATCGAGTACATCAAGTTCCTCCACGACCAAGTTGGTGTAAGTGCGCATCTAGCTGCAGCTTAATTATTGTCCCAGCTCCTTTAATCATATACACGTAGAAATATTGGTGTTGAGCAAACTGAACACCCGGCCACCAACTCTAGTTTTAATCAAGTTGTATTTCGCTAACTTGTACATCAACTTAATTAGACTTGTAGCAGAACCCCTTTGAAGGAAAGAAAACACCAGAATAATTAATGAAAAACTATATAAGGAGAGAACATTCGAAATTTAGTCTCCCGAAACAGATGATTTGCAAGGCGTTTGAATTTGCAGATGGCAACTACCATCAAAACAAGAAAAATAAACTGCGACATGGCAATTTTTGGTTGGTCCAAAACCGTTCCCTCCGGAAAACATACGCTCGTAGTTTCTTTTTCCTCGGGTAGTTAAAAATACCTATGGGCACCGGTATAACCTATTTTCGGAAATACCAGCCAAAATACCACTCAAGATTTATCAACCGAATTGAATTACAGTGTTTTAAAAAATTCGTCAAATTCTTTAAATTTGAGCAAACTATGCGATTACCGGAAATTTTGTCTGGTATTATACTTTACCAGTGGTAACAGTTAAATCGATTTTCGGCAAATTTTTTTGAAATCTCGGCCAAGAAAAAAAGCCCTTAAGTCCAATTAAATTGCATGAGACTTGTCATACTAGTTCAAGTAGGCTAGGGACTCCCAAAATTTCATACCGAAGTTACTAAACCCTTGTTTAAAATTCCACAATAATTCATTCCCAAATTGCAATCTGACTCTTCCTACATTGGGTGCAGTATATTTGTCCTTCTCTAATAAATTATGGTCCTATCTCTGCAGGCACATAGTGCTCCTTACCTAAAGAATAGGCAACAAGTGCCCCACTCCAAGGTATAACACCTAACACATGTCGCCTGCTCTTCTTCACCTTTGCACACATATTGCTATCATCATCCTTCATTAAGTTGGTGATCGAATGGTCGATCGACCAACCTATTAATTTATGTGTCTTCATATATCTTGATTCGTTTCAGAGTTCATCGACAAACGGAGATGAGGCCGCGGCAGAGAAGAGAGACCTTACTGGTCGGGGGCTGTGCTTGGTCCCGGTATCGAGCACCTTCGCGGTGGCCAGCGAGACACCGGTCGTCGATTTCTGGAATCCGTTCGGTGCAGTTTTCCGGTAGAGATCGATCATAATACTTTCTCTCTACTGGTTAGCTTGATTAATAAGCAACACCTAATTAAATATGGTCCTAAAAAATCAAACCACAACCTTGGTACACGATTACACATAGGTGTAGCTGCATTTCGTATATGGCTGGATGAATCTTTGGAATGAGTGCTTGAAGACTTGGATTCATTCTTCAGGTTCATCACATAATAAGGGGATCAGATAACACTGAGCAAGGCGAAACTGGACTAATTATAAATTACGTATATCCTGCTTGTAATAACAGGTGACACCTATTAATTGTTGTAAATTTATCTGGATAACTAATTAACCTGTAATAGATTTCATATTCAGTTTTGACCGTGTTCTTTCAGATCGAAAAGGTATGTGCATATCATTGCCGAAAATATTTACTAGACAAAGAGCTAAATTAGAGATGGTCATGCCGAGACAAGCATGCAAAACTGGCCGCAGAAAAGACCAACCCAAGGCGGGGCGTACGTTTACCGCTTTTTTGGAATGTTTTGTGCGTGGAGGCCCATCTTGGAAAATGCCAGTTTCCAAAATATTTCAAGCTTCGGTAGTTGAGTTAACTAAGGCGGCTGTCGTAAAGTCCCATGTTGGCTGCTCATATGTAGTGCTCTCGGTCTAAACCCAAACCCCTCTTCTTCTCATCTCCACTCTCTATGGTGTAGTACTACCTCCTACTACGGAACATCATATCTCTTGTGCGACACTTCTCTGATGGGCCAGATGAACTGTCCGAGCTACATGCTCATCTTTGGCAGTGCTCAACTGCCATACATATTCCACAGTAAAATTAATACCCCCTCCTCGCATAATATAAGACATTTTGCATGCCAAAACGTTTATAGTGGGACGGAGGGGAAATACTATCCAAGGGCTACAGTGCTGAGAAGGCGACTCGGAGGCAACTCGAAGGTTCGAGTTCTCGCCGGCGATTCCGCCGCTCCCCTCTGCCTCCGGTCGCCGTTCTGGCACCGTGAGGTGTGGGGGGGAGCTCCGGCAACCGTCCGTGTGTGTAGATAGGTCCCTTATCTAGGTGTGTGTGCCTCCCGACGACATCGAAGATGGCGGCGATGGCGTCGGAGTGCGGTTTCTGGTCCTTCCCCTCCTTTCCCCGTTCCGACTTCGTCTTCGTTGTCGGGGAGGTTGTAAAGGTTCTGCGTCGGGTGCGCTTCTCCGCCTTTGCTTTCCGGCCGGCCGTGGCGGCGAGGGGATGAGGTGGTGGGGTTTCGTGTCCCGGTTTTGTTCATGGAGGTGCTGGTGTTCTTCTTCGGCTGTTCTGCTCCGGCCGTGGTGGCGAGGGGAGCGGTGGCTGGAGGTGGCTGGTGGCTGGGGTTGGTGGTCCTGACTGGTGCGGAGGCGGCTGGAAGATGGGGGAGGCGGGGGGCGGCTGCTGTGGCTATGCTCGTTCATCGAGACTAGGTTTCGTCGCTGGGTGGCGAACGGCTACTGCAGTCATCTACCACGTGTGGCGGCGGCTTCTTCCCGGCGACTGGCGGTACGACGACCCCGGAATCGTCTAGGAGCTCTTGGGGCGTGGAGTGGATCCGATTGCGTTTCCTTCAGGCATCTCAGGGTGCTCGGTGCAAATTTCTGGGTCTTTCTGTAATTTTTTACTTTTGGACCTTCTTGTAATTTGTTCCGAGTTTCTTGAATATATCAGTAGAATCCTTCCTCAAAAAAAAGTAGGACGGAGGGAGTCGCGGACATGTGAGGTGTTCATGACTCTTGTGATTCATTTTTTTTTGCGAAACACAGAAGACGTAGATGCTCACATATACGTACATACACTCATCCCTACGCACGCACGCACACGCACGCGCATCCTACCCCTATGAGCATTTTTGAGAGATTGCGTCCAAGAACCTTCATTCGATGGGTCTTGAGATTGACGAAGTCACCACATGCGTCTCGCTATCAATGGGAACATCGCCATCAACTGAAGAATATTCCGCCTTTAATGAGACACCAAAGTGTCAAACCTGAGATTTGAACTCTGCTGAGCTGTGGGTGTCACTGCCCTCCTAACCAATCAACCACAGGTTGGTTCTTCTTATGGTTCATTATTGGGTTGTACTATGAACCATGCTTTAGAAAAAGCAGACCACATGTTGGGAGCGATTTGTGGCGGTTAATTTTCTTGTTCGACTGCCTGATTGCAATTTGAAGGCTGACCATGCCTTTTCAGATTGTCTACTTACGATGCCTTCCACCTGTCTTTTGGTAAGTTATGTCGCCCCGCCTATTATCTGGATCCATTTCAAGCGGTTATATTCTAGGGTTTTTTGTTGTCGTGCCCCTGGTTCGTTAGTTGTACTCAGTTTTTTCCAGCCTCTTAACTTTTCCTCAGTTTTCTCCTCCCTCTAGTTTGAAACCCCTCGCAGACGCTCGGACGGGAGGGTTGCCGTCTGGTCACAGGCCTTCCGTTACCGGTGACAGCTAGAGAGCCGCGGTGGTTTTGACTTGACCGTTGCTTTCGAAATGTGTTGACTGTTGACTGGAAGAGCTGACCCAAAGCTTTCCCCTCCGCCCGAGACTGGAGGAGCTCACACACCGCCCCTCCGCCGCCACACCGTCCTGCCGACCAACCTTATGGCGTCGTCCGCCGCCGAGCCGGCCCCGCCCCGCCACCATCCCCGGGAGGTGGAGAGGGCTCCGCCTCCACCAGATCTGGATCTACCCCTGTCCCCTTTGTATTTCCGTTTGGTGTGCCGCCTATTCCCGTCAGCCGTGGAGAAGATTGGGAATCGGAGGGATCTAACGCATGGATTCCATCTGGGTAAGCATCGTCTGCTTATGTGAATTAACAATACGCAGTTTTTGAGCGCCAATCGTTGTTGCTCAACTAACTGCGTTGCTTTTCGAATATGATGGATCCAGCGCTGGCTTTTCGGCTGGTGGTTAGGCTGGATTCTAGCTTTACGCGTGATTCTAAACGCTATAAGAATGGGTTTTACTTCCCTGCGGTGGTTGCAACCACCATCTCGTTGAGGGATTTCAAAGCTAACATCTACGATAAGTACACCTGGAGCTCTTTCGATGCAGTTCATTTCGAATATTTCAACAGCCCGGAGCGAAGATTTGTTCCACTAATTTCCGAAGACAATCTGGGAATTCTTTTTTGCTTTGAATGCTTCTTGCCGGATTGGTAAAATTCGTATCCATGTGGACAGGGGCCAGGCATCGTCTGGTGTTGGGGCATCATCAGGTGGTCGGGCATCATGTCTCTCTACTGCTGCTGCCTCTGCTAATAGTGTGCGCCGCGGCGCTCCTTGTAGGTCCACAACAGCACCATCTGTCCCCAGTGCTAGTGGTAGTTGTAGGGATACGTTGCATAGAAAACAAAAATTTTCCTACCGCGAACACGCAATCCAAGCCAAGATGCAATCTAGAAGACGGTAGCAACGAGGGGATTATCGAGACTCACCCTTGAAGAATTCCAAAGCCTACAAGATGTGGCTCTTGTTGCTGCGGTAGACGTTCACTTTCCGCTTGCAAAAGCGCGTAGAAGATCTTGGTCATGGCGCCACGAACGGGCAGCACCTCCGTACTCGGTCACACGTTCGGTTGTTGATGAAGACGACGTCCACCTCCCCGTTCCAGCGGGCAGCGGAAGTAGTAGCTCCTCTTGAATCCGGCAGCACGACGGCGTGGTGTCGGTGGTGGTGGAGAATCCCGGCGGAGCTTCGCTAAGCGTGCGGGGAAGAAGGAGGAGTGGGGCGGCTAGGGTTTGGGGAGAGGGAGGCGCCGGCCACTTGAGGGTGCGGCCACCTTGTGGTCTTGGGGTGGCCGGCCCCCTCCCCTTGGCCCTCATTATATATGTGGAACACCCAAGAGTTGGTCTACAAGTCTTCGAATAGGACCCCAAACCAAAACCTTCCATATCACATGAAACATACCCAAGCTAGGACTCCCACTAGAGGTGGGATTCCCACCCCTCCTTGGGAGGGGGTGGCCGGCCCCCTTAGGGGAGTCCACTTGGGACTCCTCCCCTTTAGGGTTGGCCGGCCATGGTGGTGGAGTCCCTTTGGGACTCCGCCTTCCAAAGTGGTTTCTTCCGGACTTTTCTAGAACATTCTAGAACCTTCCATAGAACCTTCCAGATCATTTTAAATCTTATAAAATGACTTCCTATATATGAATCTTATTCTCCGGACCATTCCGGAACTCCTCGTGATGTCCGGGATCTCATCCGGGACTCCGAACAAATCTTCGAACTCCATTCCATATTCAAGTTCTACCATTTCAACATCCAACCTTAAGTGTGTCACCCTACGGTTCGTGAACTATGCGGACATGGTTGAGTACTCACTCCGACCAATAACCAATAGCGGGATCTGGAGATCCATAATGGCTCCCACATATTCAATGATGACTTTAGTGATCGAATGAACCATTCACATACGATACCAATACCCTTTGTCACGCGATATTTTACTTGTCCGAGGTTTGATCATCGGTATCACTCTATACCTTGTTCAACCTCGTCTCCTGACAAGTACACTTTACTCGTACCGTGGTATGTGGTCTCTTATGAACTTATTCATATGCTTGCAAGACATTAGACGATATTCCACCGAGAGGGCCCAGAGTATATCTATCCGTCATCGGGATGGACAAATCCCACTGTTGATCCATATGCCTCAACTCATACTTTCCGGATACTTAATCCCACCTTTATAACCACCCATTTACACAGTGGCGTTTGATATAATCAAAGTACCTTTCCGGTATAAGTGATTTACATGATCTCATGGTCATAAGGACTAGGTAACTATGTATTGAAAGCTTATAGCAAATAACTTAATGACGTGATCTTATGCTACGCTTAATTGGGTGTGTCCATTACATCATTCATACAATGATATAACCTTGTTATTAATAACATCCAATGTTCATGATTATGAAACTAATCATCCATTAATCAACAAGCTAGTTAAGAGGCATACTAGGGACTCTTTGTTGTTTACATATCACACATGTATCAATGTTTCGGTTAATACAATTATAGCATGGTATATAAACATTTATCATAAACATAAATATATATAATAACCACTTTTATTATTGCCTCTTGGGCATATATCCTTCAGTCTCCCACTTGCACTAGAGTCAATAATCTAGATTACATTGTAAGGTACCTAACACCCATGGCATTCTGGTGTTGGTCATGCTTTGCCCTAGGGAGAGCTTTAGTCAACGGATCTGCTACATTCAGATCAGTGTGTACTTTGCAAATCTTTACTTCTCCATCTTCGATGTACTCGCGAATCGAGTGGTAACGCAGCTTGATATGCTTCAGCCTCTTGTGTGACCTTGGTTCTTGCGCATTGGCGATGGCACCCATGTTGTCACAGTAAATGACTAGTGGGTCCAATGCACTAGGAACCACACCGAACTCTACAATGAACCTCTTCATCCATACCGCTTCTGATGAAGCCTCTGAAGCCGCTATGTACTCTGATTCTGTTGAAGACTTCACCACCGTGCATTGCTTCGAGCTTGCCCAGCTTACTGCAGCACCATTCAATATAAACACGTACCCAGACTGTGACTTAGAGTCATCAGGATCAGTGTTCCAACTTGCATCGGTGTAACCGCTTACAATGAGCTCTTGGTCACCTCCATAACAAAGAAACATATCCTTAGTTCTTTTCAAGTACTTCAGGATATTCTTGACCGCTGTCCAGTGTTCCATTCCTGGATCACTTTGATATCTGCTAGTTAAACTAATAGCATGTGCTATATCCGGTCTAGTACATAGCATGGCATACATGATAGATCCTACTGCCGAGGCATAGGGGATATTACTCATCCTTTCTCTTTCTTCTGCCGTAGTCGGTCCTTGAGTCTTACTCAAGACCTTGCCTGGTAACATAGGTAAGAAACCTTTCTTACTTTCGTCCATTCTAAACTTCTTTAGAATCTTGTCCAGGTATGTACTCTGTGATAGCCCTATTAGGCATCTTGATCTATCTCTATAAATCTTGATGCCTAATATATACGATGCTTCACCAAGGTCTTTCATTGAAAAACTATTATTCAAATAACCTTTTACACTGCTTAATAGTTCTATATCATTCCCAATCAATAATATGTCATCTACATATAATATCAGGAATGCTACAGAGCTCTGATACGTCTCCGACGTATCGATAATTTCTTATGTTCCATGCCACATTATTGATGTTATCTACATGTTTTATGCACACTTTATGTCATATTCGTGCATTTTCTGGAACTAACCTATTAACAAGATGCCGAAGTGCCAGTTCCTGTTTTCTGCTGTTTTTGGTTTCAGAAATCCTAGTAACGAAATATTCTCGGAATCGGACGAAATCAACGCCCAGGTTCCTATTTTCATCGGAAGCATCCAGAACACCCGAGAGCCACCAGGGAGGGGGCACAGGCCACCCAAACCCTAGGCCGGCGCGGCCAGGGGGGGGCCCGCGCCACCCTATGGTGTGGGCACCCCTTCGACCCTCCTGCGCCGCCTCTTCGCCTATATAAAGCCCCTGGATCGAAAACCCTGATACGTTCGGCGAAAACCACAGAAACCTTCCAGAGCCGCCGCCATCGCGACGCCAAGATGCGGGGACAGGATCTCTGTTCCGGCACGCTGCCGGAGCGGGGAAGTGCCCCCGGAAGGCTTCTCCATCGACACCGCTGCCATCTCCACCGCCATCTTCATCACCGCTGCTGCTCCCATGAGGAGGGAGTAGTTCTCCATCGAGGCTCGGGGCTGTACCAGTAGCTATGTGGTTAATCTCTCTCCATGTACCTCAATACAATAATCTCATGAGCTGCTTTACATGATTGAGATTCATATGAGTTTTGTATCACTACTATCTATGTGCTACTCTAGCAAAGTTATTAAAGTAGTTCTATTCCTCCAGCACGTGTGTAAAGGTGACAGTGTGTGCACCGTGTTAGTACTTGGTTTATGCTATGATCATGATCTCTTGTAGATTGCGAAGTTAACTATTGCTATGATAATATTGATGTGATCTATTCCTCCTACATATGCATGAAGGTGACAGTGTGCATGCTATGTTAGTACTTGGTTTAGTCTTTTGATCTATCTTACACTAAAGGTTACTAAAATATGAGCATTATTGTGGAGCTTGTTAACTCCGGCATTGAGGGTTCGTGTAATCCTACGCAATGTGTTCATCATCCAACAAAAGTGTAGAGTATGCATTCATCTATTCTGTTATGTGATCAATGTTGAGAGTGTCCACTAGTGAAAGTGTAATCCCTAGGCCTTGTTCCTAAATACTGCTATCGCTGCTTGTTTACTGTTTTACTGCGTTACTACTGCTGCAATACTACCACCATCAGCTACACGCCAGCAAGCTATTGTCTGGCACCGTTGCTACTGCTCATACTTATTTATACCACCTGTATTTCACTATCTCTTCGCCGAACTAGTGCACCTATTAGGTGTGTTGGGGACACAAGAGACTTCTTGCTTTGTGGTTGCAGGGTTGCATGAGAGGGATATCTTTGACCTCTTCCTCCCTGAGTTCGATAAACCTTGGGTGATCCACTTAAGGGAAAACTTGCTGCTGTTCTACAAACCTCTGCTCTTGGAGGCCCAACACTGTCTACAGGAAAGGAGGGGGAACGTAGACATCAAGCTATTTTCTGGCGCCGTTGCCGGGGAGGAAAGGTAAAAGGTACTCACACTCCGGACCTCAGCTACTAAGCTATTTTCCCAGCGCTGTAAGTACTCAAAGCTATTTCCTTTAGATCCTGCAATTGCATCTTTTTGTTTCTTGTTTACACTAGTTTGGCATAATGGACAAGAATGAGCTTCTATTGCTATTTCCTGATTTAAAACATGGATTGTTTGATGCGAAAATTAAAAAACCTATGGAATCTTATTTGCATGCTGGTAGTAATATTAGTATGAACGCTTTGAACACCATTGTTGATAATAATGTAGAAAGTTCTAAGCTTGGGGAAGCTGGTTTTCATGATCTTTTTAGTCCCCCAAGCATTGAGGAGAAAATTTTCTTTGATGATACTTTGCCTCCCATATATGATGATTATAATGATAGTGGTCTTTTGGTGCCACCTACTATGGAGAGTAAATTTTGTTGTGATTATACTATGTCTCCTATATTTGATGATGAGAATAATAATGATAGCTACTTTGTTGAATTTGCTCCCACTACAACTAATAAAATTGATTATGCTTATGTGGAGAGTAATAATTTTATGCATGAGACTCATGATAAGAATGCTTTATGTGATGGTTATATTGTTGAGTTTGCTCATGTTACTACTGAAAGTTATTATGAGAGAGGAAAATATGGTTGTGGAAATTTTCATGTTACTAAAATGCCTCTCTATGTGCTGAAATTTTTCAAACTACACTTGATTTATCTTCCTATGCTTGTTACTTTGCTCTTCATGAACTTGTTTATTTACAAGATTCCTTTGCATAGGAAGCATGTTAGACTTAAATGTGTTTTTAATTTGCCTCTTGATGCTCTCTTTTGCTTCAAATACTATTTCTTGCGAGTGCATCATTAAAACTGCTGAGCCCATCTTAATGGCTATAAAGAAAAGAACTTCTTGGGAGATAACCCATGTGTTATTTTGCTACAGTACTTTGTTTTTATTTTGTGTCTTGGAAGTTGTTTACTACTGTAGCTACCTCTCCTTATCTTAGTTTTGTGTTTTGTTGTGCCAAGTAAAGCCGTTGATAGAAAAGTAAGTACTAGATTTGGATTACTGCGCAGTTCCAGATTTCTTTGCTGTCACTAATCTGGGTCCACCTCCCTGTAGGTAGCTCAGAAAATTAAGCCAATTTACGTGCATGATCCTCAGATATGTACGCAACTTTCATTCAATTTGAGCATTTTCATCTGAGCAAGTCTGGTGCCATTTTAAAATTCGTCAATACGAACTGTTCTGTTTTGACAGATTCTGCCTTTTATTTCGCATTGCCTCTTTTGCTATGTTGGATGAATTTCTTTGATCCACTAATGTCCAGTAGCATTATGCAATGTCCAGAAGTGTTAAGAATGATTGTGTCACCTCTGAATATGTTAATTTATATTGTGCACTAACCCTCTAATGAGTTGTTTCGAGTTTGGTGTGGAGGAAGTTTTCAAGGATCAAGAGAGGAGTATGATGCAACATGATCAAGGAGAGTGAAAGCTCTAAGCTTGGGGATGCCCCGGTGGTTCACCCCTGCATATATTAAGAAGACTCAAGCGTCTAAGCTTGGGGATGCCCAAGGCATCCCCTTCTTCATCGACAACATTATCAGGTTCCTCCCCTGAAACTATATTTTTATTCCATCACATCTTATGTGCTTTACTTGGAGCGTCTGTATGTTTCTTGTTTTTGTTTTTGTTTGAATAAATGCTTGTGTGGGAGAGAGACACGCTCCGCTGGTTCGTATGAACACATGTGTTCTTAGCTCATAATATTCATGGCGAAGTTTCTTCTTCGTTAAATTGTTATATGGTTGGAATTGGAAAATGATACATGTAGTAATTGCTATTAATGTCTTGGGTAATGTGATACTTTGCAATTGTTGTGCTCATGATTAAGCTCTTGCATCATATGCTTTGCACCCATTAATAAAGAAATACATAGAGCATGCTAAAATTTGGTTTGCATATTTGGTTTCTCTAAGGTCTAGATAATTTCTAGTATTGAGTTTGAACAACAAGGAAGACGGTGTAGAGTCTTATAATGTTTTCAATATGTCTTTTATGTGAGTTTTGCTGCACCGGTTCATCCTTGTGTTTGTTTCAAATAAGCCTTGCTAGCCTAAACCTTGTATCGAGAGGGAATACTTCTCATGCATCCAAAATACTTGAGCCAACCACTATGCCATTTGTGTCCACTATACCTACCTACTACATGGTATTTCTCCGCCATTCCAAAGTAAATTGCTTGAGTGCTACCTTTAAAATTTTTATCATTCACCTTTGCAATATATAGCTCATGGGACAAATAGCTTAAAAACTATTGTGGTATTGAATATGTAATTATGCACTTTATCTCTTATTAAGTTGCTTGTTGTGCGATAACCATGTTTACTGGGGACGCCATCAACTACTCTTTGTTGAATTTCATGTGAGTTGCTATGCATGTCCGTCTTGTCTGAAGTAAGAGAGATCTACCACCTTATGGTTAAGCATGCATATTGTTAGAGAAGAACATTGGGCCGCCAACTAAAGCCATGATCCATGGTGGAAGTTTCAGTTTTGGACATATATCCTCAATCTCAAATGAGAAAATTATTAATTGTTGTTACATGCTTATGCATAAAAGAGGAGTCCATTATCTGTTGTCTATGTTGTCCCGGTATGGATGTCTAAGTTGAAGAATAATCAATAGCGAGAAATCCAATGCGAGCTTTCTCCTTAGACCTTTGTACAGGCGGCATAGAGGTACCCCTTTGTGACACTTGGTTAAAACATGTGCATTGTGATGATCCGGTAGTCCAAGCTAATTAGGACAAGGTGCGGGCACTATTAGTATACTATGCATGAGGCTTGCAACTTGTAAGATATAATTTACATGATACATATGCTTTATTACTACCGTTGACAAAATTGTTTCATGTTTTCAAAATCAAAGCTCTAGCACAAATATAGCAACCGATGCTTTTCCTCTATGGAGGACCATTCTTTTACTTTTATTGTTGAGTCAGTTCACCTATTTCTCTCCATCTCAAGAAGCAAACACTTGTGTGAACTGTGCATTGATTCCTACATATTTGCATATTGCATTTGTTATATTGCTTTGCATTGACAACTATCCATGAGATATACATGTTACAAGTTGAAAGCAACCGCTGAAACTTAATCTTCCATTGTGTTGCTTCAATGCCTTTACTTTAAATTATTGCTTTATGAGTTAACTCTTATGCAAGACTTATTGATGCTTGTCTTGAAGTGCTATTCATGAAAAGTCTTTGCTTTATGATTCACTTGTTTACTCATGTCATATACATTGTTTTGATCGCTGCATTCACTACATATGCTTTACAAATAGTATGATCAAGGTTATGATGGCATGTCACTCCAGAAATTATCTGTGTTATCGTTTTACCTGCTCGGGACGAGCAGAACTAAGCTTGGGGATGCTGATACGTCTCCGACGTATCGATAATTTCTTATGTTCCATGCCACATTATTGATGTTATCTACATGTTTTATGCACACTTTATGTCATATTCGTGCATTTTCTGGAACTAACCTATTAACAAGATGCCGAAGTGCCAGTTCCTGTTTTCTGCTGTTTTTGGTTTCAGAAATCCTAGTAACGAAATATTCTCGGAATCGGACGAAATCAACGCCCAGGTTCCTATTTTCATCGGAAGCATCCAGAACACCCGAGAGCCACCAGGGAGGGGGCACAGGCCACCCAAACCCTAGGCCAGCGCGGCCAGGGGGGGCCCGCGCCACCCTATGGTGTGGGCACCCCTTCGACCCTCCTGCGCCGCCTCTTCGCCTATATAAAGCCCCTGGATCGAAAACCCTGATACGTTCGGCGAAAACCACAGAAACCTTCCAGAGCCGCCGCCATCGCGACGCCAAGATCTGGGGGACAGGATCTCTGTTCCGGCACGCTGCCGGAGCGGGGAAGTGCCCCCGGAAGGCTTCTCCATCGACACCGCTGCCATCTCCGCCGCCATCTTCATCACCGCTGCTGCTCCCATGAGGAGGGAGTAGTTCTCCATCGAGGCTCAGGGCTGTACCAGTAGCTATGTGGTTAATCTCTCTCCATGTACCTCAATACAATAATCTCATGAGCTGCTTTACATGATTGAGATTCATATGAGTTTTGTATCACTACTATCTATGTGCTACTCTAGCAAAGTTATTAAAGTAGTTCTATTCCTCCAGCACGTGTGTAAAGGTGACAGTGTGTGCACCGTGTTAGTACTTGGTTTATGCTATGATCATGATCTCTTGTAGATTGCGAAGTTAACTATTGCTATGATAATATTGATGTGATCTATTCCTCCTACATATGCATGAAGGTGACAGTGTGCATGCTATGTTAGTACTTGGTTTAGTCTTTTGATCTATCTTACACTAAAGGTTACTAAAATATGAGCATTATTGTGGAGCTTGTTAACTCCGGCATTGAGGGTTCGTGTTATCCTACGCAATGTGTTCATCATCCAACAAAAGTGTAGAGTATGCATTCATCTATTCTGTTATGTGATCAATGTTGAGAGTGTCCACTAGTGAAAGTGTAATCCCTAGGCCTTGTTCCTAAATACTGCTATCGCTGCTTGTTTACTGTTTTACTGCGTTACTACTGCTGCAATACTACCACCATCAGCTACACGCCAGCAAGCTATTGTCTGGCACCGTTGCTACTGCTCATACTTATTTATACCACCTGTATTTCACTATCTCTTCGCCGAACTAGTGCACCTATTAGGTGTGTTGGGGACACAAGAGACTTCTTGCTTTGTGGTTGCAGGGTTGCATGAGAGGGATATCTTTGACCTCTTCCTCCCTGAGTTCGATAAACCTTGGGTGATCCACTTAAGGGAAAACTTGCTGCTGTTCTACAAACCTCTGCTCTTGGAGGCCCAACACTGTCTACAGGAAAGGAGGGGGAACGTAGACATCAAGCTCCCACTCACTTTCTTGTAAATACAGGCCTCTCCATGGCACTGTATAAACCCGAAGTCTTTGATCACCTTATCAAAGCGTCGGTTCCAACTTCTTGATGCTTGCTTCAGTCCATAGATTGAACGCTGAAGTTTGCATACTTTGTCAGCATTTTTAGGATCGACAAAACCTTTGGGTTGTACCATATACAACTCTTCCTCAATGTCTCCATTAAGGAACGCCGTTTTGACATCCATCTGCAGAATCTCATAATCGAAAAATGCAGCTATTGCTAACAAAATCCTCACAGATTTTAGCTTCGCTACAGGTGAGAAAGTCTCATCGTAGTCAACTCCTTGAATTTGTCGGAAACCCTTTCCGACAAGTCGAGCTTTATAGACAGTAATATTACCATCAGCATCTGTTTTTCTCTTGAAGATCCATTTATTCTCGACAGCCTTGCGGCTATCAGGTAAGTCTACCAAAGTCCATACTTTGTTATCATACATGGATCCCATTTCGGATTTCATGGCTTCTTGCCATTTGTTGGAATCTGGGCTCATCATCGCTTCTTCATACATCGCAGGGTCCTCATCATTGTTGTCCACAATCATGACATTTAGACAAGGATCATACCAATCAGGAGTGGCACGTTCCCTTGTCGATCTGCGAGGTTCAGTAGTTTCATCGTTCGAAGTTTCATGATCATTATCATTAGCTTCCTCTGTTGCTGGTGTAGGCGGTACAGGTACAACTTCCGGTACTGCGCTACTCTGATCAACAAGTATAGATTCATAAATCTCATCGACTTCTACTTTTCTTCCAGTCACTTCTTTAGTGAGAAATTCTTTCTCAAGAAAGGTTCCGTTCTTAGCAACAAAGATTTTGCCTTCGGATCTGTGATAGAAAGTGTACCCTATAGTTTCCTTAGGGTATCCAATGAAGACGCATTTCTCCGCTTTGGGTTCTAGCTTGTCCGGTTGTAACTTCTTTACATAGGCTTCGCAACCCCAAACTTTAAGGAACGACAGCTTAGGTTTCTTATTAAACCATAATTCATACGGTGTCGTTTCTACGGATTTTGATGGTGCTCCATTTAAAATGAATGCGGCTGTCTCTAATGCATAACTCCAAAAAGATAATGGCAAATCAGTAAGAGACATCATAGAACGAACCATATCTAAGAGAGTTCGATTACGACGTTCGGACACACCGTTTCGGTGTAGTGTTCCCGGCGGTGTCAATTGTGAAAGTATTCCGCATTTCTTTAAATGCATGCCAAACTCATAACTCAGATATTCACCTCCGCGATCAGATCGTAGAAATTTAATCTTCTTGTTACGTTGATTTTCTACTTCACTTTGGAATTCCTTAAACTTCTCGAAAGTTTCGGATTTATGTTTCATGAAATAGATATACCCATATCTACTCAGATCATCTGTGAAGGTTAGAACATAACGATAACCACCACGCGATGCTACACTCATTGGTCCGCACACATCGGTATGTATGATTTCCAATAAGTCAGTAGCTCGCTCCATCATACCAGAAAATGGAGTCTTAGTCATTTTTCCCATTAGACATGCTTCGCATCTATCAAGTGACTCAAAGTCAAGTGATTCAAGTAATCCATCGGTATGGAGTTTCTTCATGCGTTTCACTCCAATATGACCAAGGCAGCGATTACCACATATAAGTAGAATTATCATTCAATTTAATTCGCTTAGCATTAATGTTTATGTATATGCGTATCACTACTATCGAGATCTAACAGAAATAAGCCATTCTTTTCAGGTGCTCGACCATAAAAGATATTATTCATAAAAATAGAACAATCATTATTCTCAGACTTGAATGAATAACCGTCTTGCATTAAACAAGATCCAGATATAATGTTCATGCTCAACGCGGGTACAAAATAACAATTATTTAGGCTTAAAACTAATCCCGAAGGTAGATGTAGAGGAAGTGTGCCGACAGCGATCACATCAACTTTGGATCCGTTTCCAACGCGCATCGTTGATACGTCTCCGATGTATCGATAATTTCTTATGTTCCATGCCACATTATTGATGATATCTACATGTTTTATGCATACTTTATGTCATATTTATGCATATTCCGGCACTAACCTATTAACGAGATGCCGAAGAGCCGATTCTTGCTGTCTGCTGTTTTTGGTTTCAGAAATCCTAGTAAGGAAATATTCTCGGAATTGGACGAAATCAACGCCCAGGGGCCTATTTTCACACGAAGCTTCCAGAAGACCGGAGAGTCAACGAAGTGGGGCCACGAGGCGACCAGGAGATAGGGCGGCGCGGCCCAAGCCCTGGCCGCGCCACCCTATCATCTGGGCCCCTCGTGACGCCCCTGACCTGCCCTTCCGCCTACAAATAGCCTTCATCGCGAAACCCCCAGTACCGAGAGCCACGATACGGAAAACCTTCCAGAGACGCCGCCGCCGCCAATCCCATCTCGGGGGATTCAGGAGATCGCCTCCGGCACCCTGCCGGAGAGGGGATTCATCTCCCGGAGGACTCTACACCGCCATGGTCGCCTCCGGAGTGATGAGTGAGTAGTTCACCCCTGGACTATGGGTCCATAGCAGTAGCTAGATGGTTGTCTTCTCCTCATTATGCTTCATTGTCGGATCTTGTGAGCTGCCAAACATGATCAAGATCATCTATCTGTAATGCTATATGTTGTGTTTGTTGGGATCCGATGGATAGAGAATACTATGTTATGTTGATTATCAATTTATATCTATGTGTTGTTTATGATCTTGCATGCTCTCCGTTATTAGTAGAGGCTCTGGCCAAGTTTTTGCTAGTAACTCCAAGAGGGAGTATTTATGCTCGATAGTGGGTTCATGTCTCCGTGAATCTGGGGGAGTGACAGAAACCTCTTGTTATCACCAGAATTTAACCGGATCAGAGGTGGGCCGTAATTGAGATGGGCTTGGAGAATATACATACAAAATATACATGAATCGGCCTTGTACAAGGAGTTTGGGCTAGATTGCTCGTGTATCTGTAAATATAGTAGGATACGTGTCGGTTAGGATTAAAGGAGTTTAGCTCGTGCACGGTTGGGATTATTCCCACGTTAGAGAGTCTACGGACTATAAATATGTATCTAGGGTTATTGAGAAAGAGGACAATCACGTTCACAACAAATCAATCTAGGCGCATCGCCACCCCTTGTTTCGAGGGTTTCTTCCAGGTAAGCATCATGCTGCCTAGATCGCATCTTGCGATCTAGGCAGTATACGTTTATTCGTTGTTCATGCGTTGCTCGTGCTGAAGCCTTGTTGATGGCGAGCAACGTAGTTATCATAGATGTGTTAGGGTTAGCATTGTTCTACCGTGATATATGCTTTATCTATGCTACCCTTAGACATCTAGCTGCCTTTACACCTATCTTAGGTGTAAGGGCAGCACCTTGCTTGATCCGTGTTTAGCAGATCCGATCCGTTATGGTTGCTCCTTGTTCTTCAAGGATTAGTTTAATATCTACATAGTTAGGCCTTGCAAACGGGTTGAAGGATCCAGTAGCACGTAGGGTGTAGTTTGCTAGCCCTAGATAAGATGTTCCGGGAATCAACTTGATGTTGGTTTTTAGGCCTTATCTAGGGCTGGTTTATTATCATCTTGCGTGGCTGCCAGGCTCAATCACGTGTAGGATGTTCCGATTATGTGGTGAAAACCCTAAATCGTCGTAGGTCATTTTAACTGAATATTGATCAAGCAGGACCACCATGTTATCGTAGATCTCATACGAATCATGGGTGGATCGGCTCCTTGAGCCGATTCACAGGACAACCTGAGAGCCGATCGAGGCTCGTATTTAATGTTTACGTGTATGCCATGCAGGAAACTAAGCGAAGCAATCCATCACCTTCCTGACCAGGTATAGGTCAGGTGGCACGCCCTTGCACCAGCATCGGACGTGCGTGCCGGAGCTTTGCGGGCCGTCGCTCGAGGGACCAGGGCCAACCGCAGTTCTGGGAGCCTCCCGGCTCTACGTGTTGCCCGTCGCTACTCGCCGGTGGGTTTCGGACGCCAACACATTCTGGCACGCTCGGTGGGACCGTCTTCGACATCAACTGCATCGTCATCCGCATCAGAGATGGCAGAAGATCCAGTCACGTACGAGGATCTGACGGAGGAGCTCAAGAAGAAGTATGACGATGTCAAAGCTCTCTTCGAAGCCGACCTCATCGGCTCTTTCCAGAGAACCCGCTCACACGACATCAGGTGGAAAGGGTTCTCACCTGAAGGCGCGCTCGATGGAGTGGACCTGTCTACTCCTTCAGAAGAACGCACCAGTTCTCTGCGTCAGGTGGTGAATCACATGGTAGCTCATTCGCTACACCGCCATTCTGAGAGCCTGGTGAACGCTTTGGAGCGTGTCGCGCTGCGCGTGGTCCAGGAAATCATGAAGCATCAGTACTCTCCATCAGGACCTGCTCTAGGGACTCACCAAGGAGAGATACCACTCCAGACCAGACCACCACTGCCATTCGCGCTGGCAGCACCAGAAGTGCCGAATTCACCGGCATATGTCGTCTACAAGATCGGTGGCGATCCTAGTGATTACCAGTTCTTGTACGAGGCGCCTAAGGAGATCCCGCACGGATACATGTGCACATATGTGCCAGACTGCAGTAGCTGGGCACGCACGAGCCAGACTGCAACAGCAGAGATTTCTGGAACAGCAGGAGGAGCTTCTGGATCAGATCTTGAAAAGCAGGCGTGGCTAGCTAAGTATGCCACTCCAACGAACCTTCAAAGCTCGACTCCTGCAGCTAGCTCAGAACTTGAGAAGCAGGCGTGGCTAGCTAAGTATGCCACTCCAGCAAATCTTCAAAGCTCGACTCCTGTAGCTAGCACCGTGGATCAGATCGGTGCAATCTTGAGAGACCAGTTCGGCATGGTGCCGAAAAGGAGGGCAATCGGCTATTTCAAGCCGTACCCCGACGAATACGATTTGATCCCACTACCACCCAAATATCGGCTCCCTGAATTCTCCAAGTTTAGCGGGTCAGAAGGCTCCAGTTCAATCGAGCATGTGAGCCGATATTTGGCGCAGTTGGGCACGATCTCAGCATCGGACCCATTACGTGTGAGGTTCTTCGCACAGTCCCTCACAGGATCGGCTTTCGGGTGGTACACCTCGCTGCCACCAGATTCAATCCGGACTTGTTAGCAGATGGAAGAGCAATTCCACATGCAGTACCACTCAGAGGCTTCCGAGGCCGGCATTGCCGATCTAGCACAAGTACGACAGAAGCGCGGAGAAACAGTGTCAGAATACATCCAGCGCTTCAGGACCATCAGGAACCGATGCTATTCGGGCTCGTTTGACTGAAAAGGAAGCAGTCGAGCTGGCGGTGGTGGGTCTCGCATCGTCGATCAAGGATATGGCTTCCCAAGCAGAGTACGCTTCTCTGGCGCATATGGTTCAGAAACTATCATTATATGAACAGCGCCACCCAGAGTTGTACCAGGACAAGTTCAAGCGTGCGGTAGTCCTGGTTGAAACAGAGGAAGATGAAGGCTCTGCAGGAGATCAGGAGGTAGCAGTAGCTGAATGGACTCGGGGGGCAAACCCCGTGTCTTGCAGTGGGTTAAGCCACAAGGTCCTCCAAGAGGGTTTGACTTCGACGTAAGCAAAGCTGAGCCGATTTTTGACCTCTTACTCAAGGAGAAGCAGCTGAAGTTACCCGAAGGCCATAAAATCCCTACGGCGCAAGAGCTGAACGGAAAGCCATATTGCAAGTGGCATAACACGTTCACCCATACCACCAACAACTGCAGGGTGTGGCGTCAGCAGATCCAAACGGCGATAGAACAAGGGCGTCTAATTTTCAGCCAGTATGCCATGAAAGTTGACACACACCCCTTCCCCGCCGTTAACATGGTGGAGTACGCTTACCCCGGGAGGTGCCAGCCAGGATTCTCGTTCAGAATTAACATGGTCGGACCTGTACACTACCCTGGTAAGGACAGAGACGAGGGCAACCGCTCTCGTGACAAGGACAAAGAGGAGGCCGTTCTGCGCGACCGGCCCCGACACGATGGCAAGCGCTACATCACAGAGGGAGAAGTGAAGAATGTGCGATAACAGCGACCTCTCTCTGATCATCTCCTCAACAAATATGAGCGTCAGTACGACCAACGCCGGCGATACAATGACGACGACGAAAGAGATCGTCGGGCTAGCAGGGACGCCAGGAAATATCGTCGGCATGATCGGGACGATGAAAGATATGAGCGCCATGCCAAGGAAAAATCTAGAGAGCAGGATGACGTGGACAGGCATTGGGATTGTCCCTTCTTCAAACACTGCTGGGATTCAGGAATGAGCCGATTGCCCACAATCGGCAACTGCCCAGAATGTAGACAGAAGAAGAAGGGCACAGGAGACGTGTCAGTGTTCAAGCGTCTAGGACCTCTCCCATATCGGAACAAGCAAGCTGAGTCCTCTCGGGTGGAAGATCTCGAGGAGTTAGAAGACGAAGAAGAAGAAGAAGATAAATACCACCGTCCAAGGTGGTGCCCTGATGGACTCAGCCACTCCCAAAAACGTAGGGTTCAACGACTACGTTGCTTGGAGGAAGCCGAAAGGTTATACCTGCATACGTTGAGGAAAGCGCGGCCTGATCTAGCCGCGAAAATTCAGCGAACTCTGGACGAGGAGGGTAGACCACAGAAGAAAAGAGTGGCGCCCCAAACAAAAGAAAGCCGATGATGAGACATCGGCTGGCACCAACATGGTGTTCATTCTTCCGGCGGAGTTTTGTGCTCCTGGAACCGAAGAGGCACCTGTGGCACAACTTGACTGCGGCCCACGGCCGGTTATCTTTGAGAAGCCACGAGAAAGAAATTACAGACACCTGAAGGCCCTGTACTTACGAGGTTATATCAATGGGCAGCCGGTCAACAAGATGCTGGTTGACACCGGAGCGGCAGTCAACATCATGCCATACTCCATGCTACGTCGTCTGGGACGCTCTAGCTCGGATCTGATCAAGACCAATGTCACATTGAGCGATTTCAACGGCCAAGCATCAGAAGCACAAGGTGTTCTGAACGTGGATCTGACCGTAGGAAGGAAGACCATCCCTACGACATTCTTCATCGTCGACAGCAAGAGCACCTACGCTGTCCTGCTGGGGAGAGATTGGATTCACGCCAACTGCTGCATTCCATCCACGATGCATCAATGCTTAATACAGTGGGATGGAGATGAAGTAGAGGTCGTCCACGCAGATGACTCGGCCGAGATCTCAACGGCTGGCATGAACGTTTGGGAGACGGCAGGCCAAGAGCCGCTCTCCGGAATCACTTTGGACGACTGTGAGCGCATTGACGTGACAAAAAACGGGGTGAGGCTGGTCTTATCCACCGGCCTGACTGTGTAACAAGAGCAAAGACTATGGACGTACGTGGCAAGGCTGATCCATGCGATCGGCCCCAAAAAATGAAAAGTGATGATCTTGTCTCAAGCATGTCACGTAGTCGTAGTAACGCACGAACAAGATGTAAACCTTCATTGAGCAATGCAATCAAAATGGGGGCCGATTCCAGCAATCGGCCCATGTTATCCTCGCCATGCGTTTTGCCTGTGTTGAGCATCGATCTAACAGGAGACGGAAAGCTAGGGTATGGGTTTACATCGGCTGATGAGCTAGAAGAAGTCGACATTGGTCCTGGGGATAAGCCACGACCAACTTTTATCAGCAAAAAGCTAGATCCACATCTCAGGAGCCAGATGATAGCTCTGTTGAAAGAATACCCAGATTGCTTTGCATGGGATTACACAGAGATGCCTGGGTTAGACAGGAGCATTATTGAGCATCGGCTCCCGCTCAAGAAAGGATTTCGGCCATTCCAACAACGAGCACGTCAGATGAAGGCCGAAATTCTCGAAGAAGTCAAGAAAGAGATCGAGAAAATGTTGGCTGCCGGGTTCATCAGGCCATGCAGGTATGATGAATGGATCTCCAGTATCGTACCTGTAGAGAAAAAGGACGGCCGATGGCGTGTTGCCATAGATTTCCGAGATTTCAACAGAGCCACTCCAAAGGATGAATATCCAATGCCTATTGCAGAAACATTGATCAATGCAGCTGCTGGCCACAAGGTGTTAAGCTTCATGGATGGCAATGCCGGCTACAACCAAATTTTCATGGCTCCACAAGATATACACAAGACTGCATTCAGAGTACCAGGATCGGTAGGCTTGTTTGAATATGTGGTCATGACTTTTGGGCTGAAGAATGCTGGTGCAACATACCAAAGAGCCATGAATTACATTTTTCATGATCTGATCGGCAAGCTGGTGGAAATTTACATCGATGACGTGGTGGTCAAGTCTGTCTCCATGGAAGGGCACTTGGATGATTTGCGACGCATCCTAGACCGAACTAGAAAATTCGGGCTAAGAATGAATCCAAAGAAGTGTGCCTTTGGTGTGACGGCCGGTCAGTTCCTAGGTTTTTTGGTTCATGAACGTGGAATTGAGATCGGCCTGAAAAGTCAGGAGGCAGTACGTACCATGCAGCCACCCACCACGAAGAAGGAACTCCAATGTCTTATCGGCAAGATCAACTTCGTCCGACGGTTCATCTCTAATCTGTCAGGACGAATTGAGCCGTTTATGGCATTAGTGAAGATTAAATCTGATGACGAGTTTCACTGGGGGCAGAGCAGCAGCGAGCGTTTGACGAGATCAAACAGTACCTCATGACGCCGCCTGTGTTAGTTCCACCTCAGCAAGACAGACCATTCTATATCTACTTATCAGTAGCTGACATGTCCATTGCTTCAGTAGTGGTGCAACTTTATGAGGGTGCAGAAAGGGTCGCATTCTACCTCAGCAGAAGGATGCTGGATGCAGAGACAAGGTATCCTGAGATCGAGAAGTTATGCCTCTGCCTATTCTTCACCTGTACCAAGCTTCGTCACATCTTTTTGACGGCAGAAATCATCATCATATGCAAGTCAGACGTTGTCAAGCACATGCTGTCGGCTCCTGTTTTGAAAGGCCGACTTGGTAAGTGGATGTTCGCGTTATCGGAATTTGATCTCCGATATCAGCCTGCGAAAGCAGTCAAGGGACAAGCGTTGGCCGATCTTATAGCTGAACGGATCAATACTAATATAGCAGCACTATCTGTACGTGCATGGGCTATGTTCTTCGATGGATCGGCTTGTGACGATGGTTGTGGCATCGGCATTCTGCTCGTGTCGCCTCGGGGGGCAACATATTCCTTCTCCATCAGGCTATCTACCCCTTGCACCAACAATGTCGCTGAGTATGAGGCAATACGCAAGGGAATGGAGTTGCTTTTGGAAGCTGGAGCAGAAGCGGTGGAACTTTTTGGAGACTCGAAGTTGGTGATCTCCCAGCTCACGGATGAATACAAGTGCGAGAGTGAGTCACTCTTCCCATATTGGATGGAATGCCGCGAGCTGATGGCACAATTTCGGTACATCAACTTCAATTGGGTCCCAAGATCTCAAAATACCGAGGCCAACGATCTCGCACAAATGGCGTCAGGCTACAAGGACATACCAGACGGGTCAGAAGTTCAGGTGCAGTTCCTGGAACAGGATGATTGGAGAGCCGATATCTTCAATTACTTGAAGGATCCGGCTCGGGGGGCACCTAAACGGATAAGGTACAAGGCCATGAAATATGTCCTTATAGGAGATGACATGTTCTACAGGATGTTGGAAGGGTTACTGCTCAAGTGCCTGGGACCAACTGAGTCTAATCGACTCTTACACAAGGTGCATGAAGGCGCCTGTGGAACTCACCAATCGGCTCATAAGATGAAGTGGCTGATCAGGCGATCAGGGTTTTACTGGCCCACCATGCTTGAGGACTGCTTCAATTACTACAAAGGGTGCTAAGCGTGTCAGATGTTCGGGAAGATTCAGACGGTACCCGCGTCAGCAATGAATCCCATCATCAAGCCTTGGCCATTTCGAGGTTGGGGCATGGATATGATCGGTAAAATCCATCCTGCATCGAGCAAAGGCCACGAGTGGATTTTGGCCATTACCGATTACTTCACTAAATGGGTGGAGGCCGTCCCTATGAAGAAGGTAAAATCGGAAGATGTTATCAAATTTGTGAAAGAACACGTCATTCATAGATTCGGGATTCCCCAAACCATCACGACCGACGGAGGTTCGGTCTTCACTTCTAAAGAATTCAGAAAGTTCTGCGACGACATGGGAATTAAGCTGATCCGATCATCTCCATATTATGCTCAAGCCAACGGGCAAGCTGAAGCGTCCAACCAGAGCCTTATCAAGCTGATTAAGAGGAAAATTGATGAGAACCCTAGGGGTTGGCATGAGGTGTTGTCGGAAGCTTTGTGGGCCTATCGCATGTCATGCCATGGAGCTATAAAGACTTCGCTATATCAGCTGGTCTATGGGCAGGAAGCCGTATTGCCTTGGGAAATTACGGCTGGATCAAGACGTGTCACGTTTCAGAATGATCTAACAGCTGAAGAATATGCAGCCCTGATGAGTGATACTATTGAGGATGCAACGGAACTCAGACTTTGGTCGTTGGAAAAGATTAAAGAGAACAAAGCCAAGATAGCTCGCGCATACAATAAGAAGGTGAGACCAAAGGAGTTTCAGGTTGGTGATCTGGTATGGGAAGTTGTGTTGCCATTAGGAACTAAGGATAAAGCATATGGGAAATGGTCTCCTAATTGGCACGGTCCGTACAAAGTCGATCAGGTATTGAAGGGCAATGCATACATGCTCGAGCAGCTGGACGGTGTTAAATTCCCAGTAGCCGTCAATGGTCAACATCTCAAGAAATATTTCCCAAGCATGTGGGATGACAGACAGTGAAACATGGGGGCCGATGCATAAAATTGGCCAGTAAAAAAAAATTTATATGCAAATCACAGCCGATGCACAGACATCGACTCTAGAGGAACAAGCTCAATTGAGCAGGTTAACAGATCAGCTTCAGGCCAGAGACCGTGGCATTTGGGATGATTCTCCCATTGGATTTGCTGAGGAGATGGATCTGTGCGTTTGAGATTGGAGGATGGCGTGGGCACGGATTGGACTTGTCTAACCGTGTGAATAGGCAACCGATTTGGCCTTAAATCGTGTTTTATGGTAAAAGCCGATGCCCTGCCATCGGCTCTTTGCGCGTTGACTTCATTTGGCAATCGGCAAATTTAACGAGGAAGCAAAATCAATGGAGGAATATTTTCTTCATTAATAAAGGGGATTTCTTACAAAGAAAGAGCCGATTGCTCAAGGGAGGAAGAACAAAAGAAAGGTCTATTGACCAATCTACTACTACTAGACCTATACTAGTAGATGCTACCCTACGGGCCGTCGCTGCACTCGTCGTCGCCATCGGAGCTCTCGTCGGTGCTGCTGCCGGCGGGCTCCTCGTCGCTGCTCCCATAGCCCTCAATGGGAGCCTCCACCTCCCCGGCGGTCATTGACAGGTCGTCATCCGACCTGACGGCGGCTGGGGGAAGGTCGTCGCTGGAGAAGGAGGATGGAAAAGAGAGGCCCGATGAGGCGGAGGAAGAGGAAGACATTGCTACATGAAAAGAGGGTTTTTTGGTGCCGATGGCTAAAACAGAGCAAGGGGATGAAGAGGTGAACTGTTCGGCACAGTTAAATAAGGGGGATATAGTGGAAATTTAATGCCATGGCAGTTTTCGAGGTGGTGATGCCAAAACACTATCAAATCTTGCAGAGAAGTCGAGAAGGCAAGGCATCATGATGAAGGATACTGCGGCGGTTCTGCTTTGCCATGATATGACCCAACGAAGAAAAGGCAGAGTGGTTTTGGAATTATCATTTCCAAAACCAGGGGGGCATGTGTTATCACCAGAATTTAACCGGATCAGAGGTGGGCCGTAATTGAGATGGGCTTGGAGAATATACATAGAAAATATACATGAATCGGCCTTGTACAAGGAGTTTGGGCTAGATTGCCCGTGTATCTGTAAATATAGTAGGATACGTGTCGGTTAGGATTAAAGGAGTTTAGCTCGTGCACGGTTGGGATTATTCCCACGTTAGAGAGTCTACGGACTATAAATATGTATCTAGGGTTATTGAGAAAGAGGACAATCACGTTCACAACAAATCAATCTAGGCACATCGCCACCCCTTGTTTCGAGGGTTTCTTCCGGGTAAGCATCATGCTGCCTAGATCGCATCTTGCGATCTAGGCAGTATACGTCTATTCGTTGTTCATGCGTTGCTCGTGCTGAAGCCTTGTTGATGGCGAGCAACGTAGTTATCATAGATGTGTTAGGGTTAGCATTGTTCTACCGTGATATATGCTTTATCTATGCTACCCTTAGACATCTAGCTGCCTTTACACCTATCTTAGGTGTAAGGGCATCACCTTGCTTGATCCGTGTTTAGCAGATCCGATCCGTTATGATTGCTCCTTGTTCTTCAAGGATTAGTTTAATATCTACATAGTTAGGCCTTGCAAACGGGTTGAAGGATCCAGTAGCACGTAGGGTGTAGTTTGCTAGCCCTAGATAAGATGTTCCGGGAATCAACTTCATGTTGGTTTTTAGGCCTTATCTAGGGCTGGTTTATTATCATCTTGCGTGGCTGCCAGGCTCAATCACGTGTAGGATGTTCCGATTATGTGGTGAAAACCCTAAATCGTCGTTGGTCGTTTTAACTGAATATTGATCAAGCAGGACCACCATGTTATCGTAGATCTCATACGAATCATGGGTGGATTGGCTCCTTGAGCCGATTCACAGGACAACCTGAGAGCCGATCGAGGCTCGTATTTAATGTTTACGTGTATGCCATGCAGGAAACTAAGCGAAGCAATCCATCACCTTCCTGACCAGGTATAGGTCAGGTGGCACGCCCTTGCACCAGCATCGGACGTGCGTGCCGGAGCTTTGCGGGCCGTCGCTCGAGGGACCAGGGCCAACCGCAGTTCTGGGAGCCTCCCGGCTCTACGTGTTGCCCGTCGCTACTCGCCGGTGGGTTTCGGACGCCAACACCTCTAAGGTTATGGATGTACTGTTGCCACTAGGGATAAAACATTGATGCTATGTCCGAGGATGTAGTTATTGATTACATTACGCACCATACTTAATGCAATTGTCTGTTGTTTTCAACTTAATACTGGAAGGGGTTCAGATGATAACCTGAAGGTGGACTTTTTAGGCATAGATGCATGCTGGATAGCGGTCTATGTACTTTGTCGTAATGCCCAATTAAATCTCACAATACTCATCATATCATGTATGTGCATGGTCATGCCCTCTTTATTTGTCAATTGCCCAACTGTAATTTGTTCACCCAACATGCTATTTATCTTATGGGAGAGACACCACTAGTGAACTGTGGACCCCGGTCCATTTTTTACATCTGAAATACAATCTACTGCAATTGTTCTACTGTTTTCTGCAAACAATCATCATCCACACTATACATCTAATCCTTTGTTACAGCAAGCCGGTGAGATTGACAACCTCACTGTTTCGTTGGGGCAAAGTACTTTGGTTGTGTTGTGCAGGTTCCACGTTGGCGCCGGAATCCCTGGTGTTGCGCCGCACTACATCTCGCCGCCATCAACCTTCAACGTGCTTCTTGGCTCCTACTGGTTCGATTAAACCTTGGTTTCATACTGAGGGAAAACTTGCCGCTGTACGCATCACACCTTCCTCTTGGGGTTCCCAACGGTCGCGTGCTGTACGCGTATCAAGACTGTTTTCTGGCGCCGTTGCCGGGGAGATCAAGACACGCTGCAAGGGGAGTCTCCACATCCCAATCTCTTTACTTTGTTTTTGTCTTGCTTTATTTTATTTACTACTTTGTTTGCTGCATTATATCAAAATACAAAAAAATTAGTTGCTAGTTTTACTTTATTTGCTGTCTTGTTTGCTATATCAAAAACACAAAAAATTAGTTACTTGCATTTACTTTATCTAGTTTGCTTTATTTACTATTGCTAAAATGGGTACTCCTGAAAATACTAAGTTGTGTGACTTCACAACCACAAATAATAATGATTTCTTATGCACACCTATAGCTCCACCTGCTACTACAGCAGAATTCTTTGAAATTAAACCTGCTTTACTAAATCTTGTTATGCGAGAGCAATTTTCTGGTGTTAGTTCTGATGATGCTGCTGCCCATCTCAATAATTTTGTTGAATTATGTGAAATGCAAAAGTATAAAGATGTAGATGGTGACATTATAAAATTAAAATTGTTTCCTTTCTCATTAAGAGGAAGAGCTAAAGATTGGTTGCTATCTCTGCCTAAGAATAGTATTGATTCATGGACTAAATGCAAGGATGCTTTTATTGGTAGATATTATCCTCCTGCTAAAATTATATCTTTGAGGAGTAGCATAATGAATTTTAAACAATTGGATAATGAGCATGTTGCACAAGCATGGGAAAGAATGAAATCTTTGGTTAAAAATTGCCCAACCCATGGACTGACTACTTGTATGATCATCCAAACCTTTTATGCAGGGCTGAATTTTTCTTCGCGGAACCTATTGGATTCAGCTGCTGGAGGTACCTTTATGTCCATCAGTCTTGGTGAAGCAACAAAGCTTCTTGATAATATGACGATTAATTACTCTGAATGGCACACGGAAAGAGCTCCACAAGGTAAGAAGGTAAATTCTGTCGAAGAAACCTCTTCCTTGAGTGACAAGATTGATGCTATTATGTCTATGCTTGTGAATGATAGGACTAATGTTGATCCTAATAATGTTCCGTTAGCTTCATTGGTTGCCCAAGAAGAACATGTTGATGTAAACTTCATTAAAAATAATAATTTCAACAACAATGCTTACCGGAACAATTCTAGTAACAACTATAGGCCATATCCTTATAATAATGGCAACGGCTATGGTAATTCTTATGGGAATTCTTACAACAATAATAGGAACACACCCCCTGGACTTGAAGCCATGCTTAAGGAATTTATTAGTACACAAACTGCTTTTAACAAATCTGTTGAAGAAAAGCTTGGGAAAATTGATATACTTGCTTCTAAAGTCGATAGTCTTGCTGCTGATGTTGATCTTTTGAAATCGAAAGTTATGCCTCATGAAAATCATAATCATAAAATTGTTACTACAGCAAATGCCATCCAAGTTAGAATTAATGAGAATATAAGATTGATGGCCGAATTGCGTGCTAGGTGGGAGAAAGAAGAAAATGAAAATGAAGATAATATAGCTAAAGTTTGGACTATTACCACCACTAGTAATGCTAATGCTACACATGTTGCTGCACCTCCGACTAATAATGGTAAAAGAATAGGTGTTAGAAATGTTTCTACTTCAAATGCAAAGCGCGAAAAACTGCCTGAAACTGCTAAAACTGCTGAAACTGCCTGTGATAAAACTGCTGAAATTTTTTCCAACATTGGGGATGATGAACCCATTGCTTTAGATTATAATGGTTTAGATTTTGATGATTGCCACATCTCTGAAGTTATAAAGTTCTTACAAAAACTTGCTAAGAGTCCTAATGCTAGTGCTATAAATTTGGCTTTCACGAAACATATTACAAATGCTCTCATAAAAGCTAGAGAAGAGAAACTAGAACGCGAAGCTTCTATCCCTAGGAAGCTAGAGGATGGTTGGGAGACCATCATTAAGATGAAGGTCAATGACTTTGATTGTAATGCTTTATGTGATCTTGGTGCAAGTATTTCTGTTATGCCTAAGAAAATTTATAATATGCTTGACTTGCCACCATTGAAAAATTGTTATTTGGATGAAAAATTCTACAAAGAAACCTTTGGGGAGAGTTGATAATGTTCGCATTACCGTTAACAATAACCTTGTCCCCATTGATTTTGTTGTCTTGGATATTGAATGCAATGCATCTTGTCCCATTATATTGGGAAGACCTTTTCTTCGAACTGTTGGTGCTATCATTGATATGAAGGAAGGTAATATTAAATATCAATTTCCTCTCAAGAAAGGTATGGAACACTTCCCTATAAAGAGAATGAAGTTACCTTTTGATTCTATTATTAGAACAAATTATGATGTTGACACTTCGTCTCTTGATAATACTTGATACACACTTTCTGCGCCTAGCTGAAAGGCGTTAAAGAAAAGCGCTTATGGGAGACAACCCATGTTTTTACTACAGTACCTTTGTTTTATATTTGTGTCTTGGAAGTTGTTTACTACTGTAGCAACCTCTCCTTATCTTAGTTTTGCGCATTGTTGTGCCAAGTAAAGTCGTTGATAGTAAGGTTCATACTAGATTTGGATTACTGCGCAGAAACAGATTTCATTGCTGTTACGAATCTGGGAAAAATTCTCTGTAGGTAACTCAGAAAATTATGCCAATTTACGTGAGTGATCCTCAGATATGTACGCAACTTTCATTCAATTTGAGCATTTTCATTTGAGCAAGTCTGGTGCCTCAATAAAATTCGTCATTACGAACTGTTCTGTTTTGACAGATTCTGCCTTTTATTTCGCATTGCCTGTTTTGCTATGCTTGATGGATTTTTCGATTCCATTGACTTTCAGTAGCTTTGTGCAATGTCCAGAAGTGTTAAGAATGATTATGTCACCTCTGAACATGTAAATTTTGATTGTGCACTAACCCTCTAATGAGTTGTTTTGAGTTTGGTGTGGAGGAAGTTTTCAAGGATCAAGAGAGGGAGATGATACAACATGATCAAGGAGAGTGAAAGCTCTAAGCTTGGGGATGCCCCGGTGGTTCACCCCTGCATATATCAAGAAGACTCAAGCGTCTAAGCTTGGGGATGCCTTGGGCATCCCCTGCTTCATCGACAACATTATCAGGTTCCTGCCCTGAAACTATATTTTTATTCCATCACATCTTATGTGCTTTGCTTGGAGCATCGGTTTGTTTTTGTTTTTGTTTTGTTTGAATAAAATGGATCCTAGCATTGTTTGTGTGGGAGAGAGACACGCTCCGCTGTTGCATATGGACAAATATGTCCTTAGGCTTTACTCATAATATTCATGGCGAAGTATCTTCTTCGTTAAATTGTTGTATGGTTGGGAACGGGAAATGTTGCATGTGGTAGTGTATAATAAAATACTTGTAGAACATTGAGCTTTGATAACTTGATTCTTTGCAAATGTTTTGAGATATTTAGATGATAAGGCTTGCTGGATAAATAAGTTAAAATTAGTAGTGGATTGTTGTCTTTAAGCTTGTGCCGTACTACAAACTCTATTTAAATAGTTGAAGGCGTAGTTGGACTTGATAGCTTTCCATGTCTGAGAGTCCATCGTAATAACTAAGTTGTGTTGAAGGTCGAGGGAGCTAGCGGGGTACTTGTGCCACCGTGAACGGCCCTCCTTGGAGTAAATTTTAATCATGCTCTTAATGATGAACCTTCTAGTTGTTTGCAATAAGCTTGTGAGTTCTTTTTGACTAATGTTAAGCTACGGTTTTTGGCACTTCCACCATCCAAATTTGCTAGCCTCTTCGGTACTGTGCATTGCCTTTTGCTCACATTGAGAATTGTGCATACTTCGCCGGTACATCCAAACCCGTGGGAGAACTTTCTCTTGTTCTCCTACACATAAGCCCATACATCTCCTCAAAACAGCCACCATACCTACCTACTACAGCGTTTCCATAGCTGTTCCGAGATATATTGCCATGCAAAATCCATTTTACATTACATGCCATGTTGTCATTTATCATTTATATATTGCTTTGCATGATCATATACAGCTGATGTGTGGTTTACCCATGTTACGCTAGATCATCGCACATCCTGCTACACTCGCAGAGGCATACAGTTTCATACATCATGTTTCATTCATTATGACTTATTTGTACCAAAAAGTGTGTTGTCATATTAGGATGTTGCCCCTAAAAATGAAAAGAGCCGTGGAGGCCATCAAAAAGAAAAAGAAAAAGAAAAAAAAAAGAGAAGAAAGAAAAAAAAATGAAAAGAAAGAAAAAAGAAAAAAAAGAAAAAAGGAAAAAAGAGAATAAAGAAAAAAGGGGGCAGCATTACTATCTTTTATCCACACTTGTGCTCATGTTTAGCACCCGCTTTATTCATAGTCATCATTTGTGCTCATGTTTAGCACCTACATTCATATGAGAGAGTTTTCATGTTTTACTAGTATAACTATGTGGGGAATTTACACTATAGAACTTGGGTTGTATATTCCAATGATGAGCCTCCTCAAAAGTGCTCTAGGTCTTCGTGAGCAACCAAGTTGGATGCAACCCCACTAGTTCCATTGGAGAGCTTTCATACACATATAGCTCTATGTGCATCCGTTGCATGGCAATCACTACTCCTTGCATAGCTTCGATCATAAGGCTTCCTCTTGTCTAATGGTCATTTACAGCTTTGCAAGCCTTTCTTCCATTTGGCCTTCCAAACCCCCATTAACGTTCTTTATGCCATAACATCCTGGTGCTAATACCAAATGCTTGCGCTCACCGGTTGAGTAGACTTCGAAACGGTTGATTCATGACGTTCATGTTTATGTTTACTTGACTGAATCCTTCTTATGTTGTGAAAATTTACTTGATGCTTGGAATGAAGGATAGAACTTCTATGCTGAATACTTAACATATCCTTAATGAACTTTGTACGATTGCATGTCTTTAAAGCAATAGTTCATGAAAACTTCTAGCTTGTCTAACTCTTGCATTATCATCTCTTATATCAATATAGATACTTGCTTTGAATGATTTGATCTCAGCTCATATGCTTTACAATAGTATGATCAAGGTTATGATGGCATGTCACTCCAGAAATTATATTTGTTATCGTTTACCTGCTCGGGACGAGCAGAAACTAAGCTTGGGGATGCTGATACGTCTCCGACGTATCGATAATTTCTTATGTTCCATGCCACATTATTGATGATATCTACATGTTTTATGCATACTTTATGTCATATTTATGCATTTTCCGGCACTAACCTATTAACGAGATGCCGAAGAGCCAGTTGCTGTTTTCTGCTGTTTTTGGTTTCTGAAATCCTAGTAAGGAAATATTCTCGGAATTGGACGAAATCAACGCCCAGGGGCCTATTTTCACACGAAGCTTCCAGAAGACCGGAGAGTCAACGAAGTGGGGCCACGAGGCGGCCAGGAGATAGGGCGGTGCGGCCCAAGCCCTGGCCGCGCCACCCTGTCATCTGGGCCCCTCGTGACGCCCCCTGACCTGCCCTTCCGCCTACAAATAGCCTTCGTCGCGAAACCCCCAGTACCGAGAGCCACGATACGGAAAACCTTCCAGAGACACCGCCGCCGCCAATCCCATCTCGGGGGATTTAGGAGATCACCTCCGGCACCCTGCCGGAGAGGGGATTCATCTCCCGGAGGACTCTACACCGCCATGGTCGCCTCCGGAGTGATGAGTGAGTAGTTCACCCCAGGACTATGGGTCCATAGCAGTAGCTAGATGGTTGTCTTCTCCTCATTATGCTTCATTGTCGGATCTTGTGAGCTGCCAAACATGATCAAGATCATCTATCTGTAATGCTATATGTTGTGTTTGTTGGGATCCGATGGATAGTGAATACTATGTTATGTTGATTATCAATTTATATCTATGTGTTGTTTATGATCTTGCATGCTCTCCGTTATTAGTAGAGGCTCTGGCCAAGTTTTTGCTAGTAACTCCAAGAGGGAGTATTTATGCTCGATAGTGGGTTCATGTCTCCGTGAATCTGGGGGAGTGACAGAAACCTCTAAGGTTATGGATGTACTGTTGTCACTAGGGATAAAACATTGATGCTATGTCCGAGGATGTAGTTATTGATTACATTACGCACCATACTTAATGCAATTGTCTGTTGTTTTCAACTTAATACTGGAAGGGGTGATACGCGTACAGCACGCGTCCGTTGGGAACTCCAAGAGGAAGGTGTGATGCGTACAGCGGCAAGTTTTCCCTCAGTATGAAACCAAGGTTTATCGAACCAGTAGGAGCCAAGAAGCACGTTGAAGGTTGATGGCGGCGAGATGTAGTGCGGCGCAACACCAGGGATTCCGGCGCCAACGTGGAACCTGCACAACACAAACCAAGTACTTTGCCCCAACGAAACAGCGAGGTTGTCAATCTCACCGGCTTGCTCTAACAAAGGATTAGATGTATAGTGTGGATGATGATTGTTTGCAGAAAAACAAGAGAACAGTTGCGATGTAGATTGTATTTCAGTAAAGAGAATTGGACCGGGGTCCACAGTTCACTAGAGGTGTCTCTCCCATAAGATAAACAGCATGTTGGGTGAACAAATTACAGTTGGGCAATTGACAAATAAAGAGGGCATGACCATGCACATACATATTATGATGAGTATAGTGAGATTTAATTGGGCATTACGACAAAGTACATAGACCGCTATCCAGCATGCATCTATGCCTAAAAAGTCCACCTTCAGGTTATCATCCAAACCCCCTCCAGTATTAAGTTGCTAACAACAGACAATTGCATTACGTAATGCGCGTAATGTAATCAGTAACTACATCCTCGAACATAGCACCAATGTTTTATCCCTAGTGGCAACAGCACATCCATAATCTTAGAGATTTCTGTCACTTCCCCAGATTCACGGAGACATGAACCCACTATCGAGCATAAATACTCCCTCTTGGAGTTACAAGCATCTACTTGGCCAGAGCATCTACTAGTAACGGAGAGCATGCAAGATCATAAACAACACATAGATATAAATTGATAATCAACATAACAAGTATTCTCTATTCATCGGATCCCAACAAACACAACATATAGAATTACAGATAGATGATCTTGATCATGTTCGGCAGCTCACAAGACCCGACAATTAAGCATAATGAGGAGAAGACAACCATCTAGCTACTGCTATGGACCCATAGTCTAGGGGTAGACTACTCACACATCACTCCGGAGGCGACCATGGCGGCGTAGAGTCCTGCGGGAGATGATTCCCCTCTCCGGCAGGGTGCCGGAGGCGATCTCCTGAATCCCCCGAGATGGGATTGGCGGCGGCGGCGTCTCTGGAAGGTTTTTCGTATCGTGGCTCTCGGTACTGGGGGTTTCGCGACGAAGGCTATTTGTAGGCGGAAGGGCAGGTCAAGGGGCATCACGAGGGGCCCAGATGACAGGGCCGCGCGGCCAAGACCTGGGCCCCGCCGCCCTGTAGTCTGGCCACCTCGTGGCCCCACTTCGTTGACTCTTCGGTCTTCTGGAAGCTTCGTGGCAAAATAGGACCCGGGGCGTTGATTTCGTCCAATTCCGAGAATATTTCCTTACTAGGATTTCTGAAACCAAAAACAGCAGAAAACAGCAACTGGCACTTCGGCATCTTGTTAATAGGTTAGTTCCAGAAAATGCACGAATATGACATAAAGTGTGCATAAAACATGTAGATATCATCAATAATGTGGCATGGAACATAAGAAATTATCGATACGTCGGAGACGTATCAGCATCCCCAAGCTTAGTTCCTGCTCGTCCCGAGCAGGTAAACGATAAACAAAGATAATTTCTGGAGTGACATGCCATCATAACCTTGATCATACTATTTGTAAGCATATGTAGTGAATGCAGCGATCAAAACAATGTAAATGACATGAGTAAACAAGTGAATCATATAGCAAAGACTTTTCATGAATAGTACTTCAAGACAAGCATCAATAAGTCTTGCATAAGAGTTAACTCATAAAGCAATAATTCAAAGTAAAAGCATTGAAGCAACACAAAGGAAGATGAAGTTTCAGCGGTTGCTTTCAACTTATAACATGTATATCTCATGGATATTGTCAACATAGAGTATAAGTGCAATATGCAAGTATGTAGGAATCAATGCACAGTTCACACAAGTGTTTGCTTCTTGAGGTGGAGAGAAATAGGTGAACTGACTCAACAATAAAAGTAAAAGAATGGTCCTTCAAAGAGGAAAGCATCGATTGCTATATTTGTGCTAGAGCTTTGATTTTGAAAACAAGAAACAATTTTGTCAACGGTAGTAATAAAGCATATGTATCATGTAAATTATATATTACAAGTTGCAAGCCTCATGCATAGTATACTAATAGTGCCCGCACCTTGTCCTAATTAGCTGGACTACCGGGATCATCGCAATGCACATGTTTTAACCAAGTGTCACAAAGGGGTACCTCTATGCCGCCTGTACAAAGGTCTAAGGAGAAAGCTCGCATCGGATTTCTCGCTATTGATTATTCTCAACTTAGACATCCATACCGGGACAACATAGACAACAGATAATGGACTCCTCTTTTATGCATAAGCATGTAACAACAATTAATTTTCTCAATTGAGATTGAGGATATTGTCCAAAACTGAAACTTCCACCATGGATCATGGCTTTAGTTAGCGGCCCAATGTTCTTCTCTAACAATATGCATGCTCTAACCATAAGGTGGTAGATCGCCCTTACTTCAGACAAGACGAACATGCATAGCAACTCACATGATATTCAACAAAGAGTAGTTGATGGCGTCCCCAGTGAACATGGTTATCGCACAACGAGCAACTTAATAAGAGATAAAGTGCATAAGTACATATTCAATACCACAATAGTTTTTAAGCTATTTGTCCCATGAGCTATATATTGTAAAGGTGAAGAATGGAAATTTTAAAGGTAGCACTCAAGCAATTTACTTTGGAATGGCGGAGAAATACCATGTAGTAGGTAGGTATGGTGGACACAAATGGCATAGTGGTTGGCTCAAGTATTTTGGATGCATGAGAAGTATTCCCTCTCGATACAAGGTTTAGGCTAGCAAGGCTATTTGAAACAAACACAAGGATGAAGCGGTGCAGCAAAACTTACATAAAAGACATATTGTAAACATTATAAGACTCTACACCGTCTTCCTTGTTGTTCAAACTCAATACTAGAAATTATCTAGACCTTAGAGAGACCAAATATGCAAACCAAATTTTAGCATGCTCTATGTATTTCTTCATTAATGGGTGCAAAGTATATGATGCAAGAGCTTAAACATGAGCACAACAATTGCCAAGTATCACATTATCCAAGACATTTTAGCAATTTACTACATGTATCATTTTCCAATTCCAACCATATAACAATTTAACGAAGAAGAACTTCGCCATGAATACTATGAGTAGAGCCTAAAGACATACTTGTCCATATGCTACAGCGGAGCGTGTCTCTCTCCCACACAAAGAATGCTAGGATCCATTTTATTCAAACAAAACAAAAACAAAAACAAACAGACGCTCCAAGAAAAGCACATAAGCTGTGATGGAATAAAAATATAGTTTCAGGGGAGGAACCTGATAATGTTGTCGATGAAGAAGGGGATGCCTTGGGCATCCCCAAGCTTAGACGCTTGAGTCTTCTTGATATATGCAGGGGTGAACCACCGGGGCATCCCTAAGCTTAGAGCTTTCACTCTCCTTGATCATGTTGTATCATCTCCCTCTCTTGATCCTTGAAAACTTCCTCCACACCAAACTTAGAACAACTCATTAGAGGGTTAGTGCACAATCAAAATATACACGTTCAGAGGTGACATAATCATTCTTAACACTTTTGGACATTTCACAAAGCTACTGAAAGTCAATGGAATCGAAATATCCATCGAACATAACAAAACAGGCAATGCGAAATAAAAGGCAGAATCTGTCAAAACAGAACAGTTCGTATTGACGAATTTTATTGAGGCACCAGACTTGCTCAAATGAAAATGCTCAAATTTAATGAAAGTTGCGTACATATCTGAGGATCACTCACGTAAATTGGCATAATTTTTTGAGTTACCTACAGAGAATTTTGCCCAGATTCGTGACAGCAAAGAAATCTGTTTCTGCGCAGTAATCCAAATCTAGTATGAACTTTACTATCAACGACTTTACTTGGCACAATAAAACACTAAACTAAGATAAGGAGAGGTTTCTACAGTAGTAAACAACTTCCAAGACACAAAATAAAAACAAAGTACTGTAGTAAAAACATGGGTTGTCTCCCATAAGCGCTTTTCTTTAACGCCTTTCAGCTAGGCGCAGAAAGTGTGTATCGAGTATTATCAAGAGACGAAGTGTCAACATCATAATTTGTTCTAATAATAGAATCAAAAGGTAACTTCATTCTCTTTCTAGGGAAGTGTTCCATACCTTTCTTGAGAGGAAATTGATATTTAATATTACCTTCCTTCATATCAATGATAGCACCAACAGTTCGAAGAAAAGGTCTTCCCAATATAATGGGACAAGATGCATTGCATTCAATATCCAAGACAACAAAATCAACGGGGACAAGGTTATTGTTAACGGTAAAGTGAACATTATCAACTTTCCCCAAAGGTTTCTTTGTAGAATGATCAGCAAGATTAACATCCAAATAACAATTTTTCAGCGGTGGCAAGTCAAGCATATTATAAATTTTGTTAGGCATAATAGAAATACTTGCACCAAGATCACATAAAGCATTACAATCAAAATCTTTGACCTTCATCTTAATGATGGGCTCCCAACCATCCTCTAGCTTTCTAGGAATAGAGGCTTCGCGCTCTAGTTTCTCTTCTCTAGCTTTTATGAGAGCATTTGTAATATGTTGCGTGAAAGCCAAATTTATAGCACTAGCATTAGGACTTTTAGCAAGTTTTTGTAAGAACTTTATAACTTCAGAGATGTGGCAATCATCAAAATTCAAACCATTATAATCTAAAGCAATGGGATCATCATCCCCAATGTTGGAAAAAATTTCAGCAGTTTTATCATGAGCTTTCAGCGATTTTAGCGATTTGAGCGGTTTCTCGCGCTTTGCATTAGAAGTGGAAACATTGCTAACACCAATTCTTTTATTATTAGTAGGAGGTGCAGCAACTTGTGTAGCATTAGCATTACTAGTGGTGGTAATAGTCCAAACTTTAGCTATATTCTCTTCTTTTTCATTTTCTTCTCTTTCCCACCTAGCACGCAATTCGGCCATCAATCTTATATTCTCATTAATTCTAACTTGGATGGCATTTTCTGTAGTAGTAATTTTGTTATCTATATCCTCAGGTTTAGCAGCCATTTTATTAATTAAAGAAGATTGTGATGCAGACATGTATGAGATTCGGTTTTCAGCATTAGCAAGTTTAGTTTGCAACCCAGAGATCTCCATATTCAAATTTTCAAGTTGATTTCCTATATTCTTCACCAAGGTAGATTGCTCATTCATAGTTTTAGTAAACAATTTATTTTGCTCATATTGTGATTGCATAAAGTTCTTGGTGGATCTTTCAATTTCTAACATCTTTTCCTCATTAGGTGAAGCGTATCTACCATAAGAGTTACCATTAGCAGGATATGGCCCAGAATTGTTATAATTGTTATTTTTAATGAAATTCACATCAACATATTCTTTTTGAGCACCCAATGACGCTAACGGAACATTATTAGGATCAACACTAGTCCTACCATTCATAAGCATAGACATAATAGCATCAATCTTATCACTCAAGGAGGAGGTTTCTTCAACAGAATTTACCTTCTTACCTTGTGGAGCTCTTTCCGTGTGCCATTCAGAGTAATTAATCATCATATTATCAAGAAGCTTTGTTGCTTCACCAAGAGTGATGGACATAAAGGTACCTCCAGAAGCTGAATCCAATAGGTTCCGCGAAGAAAAATTCAATCCTGCATAAAAGGTTTGGATGATCATCCAAGTAGTCAGTCCATGGGTTGGGCAATTTTTAACCAAAGATTTCATTCTTTCCCATGCTTGTGCAACATGCTCAGTATCTAATTTTTTAAAATTCATTATGCTACTCCTCAAAGATATAATTTTAGCAGGGGGATAATATCTACCAATAAAAGCATCCTTGCATTTAGTCCATGAATCAATACTATTCTTAGGCAGATATAGCAACCAATCTTTAGCTCTTCCTCTTAATGAGAAAGGGAACAATTTTAATTTTATAATGTCACCATCTACATCTTTATACTTTTGCATTTCACATAGTTCAACAATAAAAGTAAAAGAATGGTCCTTCAAAGAGGAAAGCATCGATTGCTATATTTGTGCTAGAGCTTTGATTTTGAAAACAAGAAACAATTTTGTCAACGGTAGTAATAAAGCATATGTATCATGTAAATTATATATTACAAGTTGCAAGCCTCATGCATAGTATACTAATAGTGCCCGCACCTTGTCCTAATTAGCTGGACTACCGGGATCATCGCAATGCACATGTTTTAACCAAGTGTCACAAAGGGGTACCTCTATGCCGCCTGTACAAAGGTCTAAGGAGAAAGCTCGCATCGGATTTCTCGCTATTGATTATTCTCAACTTAGACATCCATACCGGGACAACATAGACAACAGATAATGGACTCCTCTTTTATGCATAAGCATGTAACAACAATTAATTTTCTCATTTGAGATTGAGGATATTGTCCAAAACTGAAACTTCCACCATGGATCATGGCTTTAGTTAGCGGCCCAATGTTCTTCTCTAACAATATGCATGCTCTAACCATAAGGTGGTAGATCGCCCTTACTTCAGACAAGACGAACATGCATAGCAACTCACATGATATTCAACAAAGAGTAGTTGATGGCGTCCCCAGTGAACATGGTTATCGCACAACGAGCAACTTAATAAGAGATAAAGTGCATAAGTACATATTCAATACCACAATAGTTTTTAAGCTATCTGTCCCATGAGCTATATATTGTAAAGGTGAAGAATGGAAATTTTAAAGGTAGAACTCAAGCAATTTACTTTGGAATGGCGGAGAAATACCATGTAGTAGGTAGGTATGGTGGACACAAATGGCATAGTGGTTGGCTCAAGTATTTTGGATGCATGAGAAGTATTCCCTCTCGATACAAGGTTTAGGCTAGCAAGGCTATTTGAAACAAACACAAGGATGAAGCGGTGCAGCAAAACTCACATAAAAGACATATTGTAAATATTATAAGACTCTACACCGTCTTCCTTGTTGTTCAAACTCAATACTAGAAATTATCTAGACCTTAGAGAGACCAAATATGCAAACCAAATTTTAGCATGCTCTATGTATTTCTTCATTAATGGGTGCAAAGTATATGATGCAAGAGCTTAAACATGAGCACAACAATTACCAAGTATCACATTATCCAAGACATTTTAGCAATTTACTACATGTATCATTTTCCAATTCCAACCATATAACAATTTAACGAAGAAGAACTTCGCCATGAATACTATGAGTAGAGCCTAAAGACATACTTGTCCATATGCTACAGCGGAGCGTGTCTCTCTCCCACACAAAGAATGCTAGGATCCATTTTATTCAAACAAAACAAAAACAAAAACAAACAGACGCTCCAAGAAAAGCACATAAGCTGTGATGGAATAAAAATATAGTTTCAGGGGAGGAACCTGATAATGTTGTCGATGAAGAAGGGGATGCCTTGGGCATCCCCAAGCTTAGACGCTTGAGTCTTCTTGATATATGCAGGGGTGAACCACCGGGGCATCCCCAAGCTTAGAGCTTTCACTCTCCTTGATCATGTTGTATCATCTCCCTCTCTTGATCCTTGAAAACTTCCTCCACACCAAACTTAGAACAACTCATTAGAGGGTTAGTGCACAATCAAAATATACACGTTCAGAGGTGACATAATCATTCTTAACACTTCTGGACATTTCACAAAGCTACTGAAAGTCAATGGAATCGAAATATCCATCGAACATAACAAAACAGGCAATGCGAAATAAAAGGCAGAATCTGTCAAAACAGAACAGTTCGTATTGACGAATTTTATTGAGGCACCAGACTTGCTCAAATGAAAATGCTCAAATTTAATGAAAGTTGCGTACATATCTGAGGATCAGTCACGTAAATTGGCATAATTTTCTGAGTTACCTACAGAGAATTTTGCCCAGATTCGTGACAGCAAAGAAATCTGTTTCTGCGCAGTAATCCAAATCTAGTATGAACTTTACTATCAACGACTTTACTTGGCACAATAAAACACTAAACTAAGATAAGGAGAGGTTTCTACAGTAGTAAACAACTTCCAAGACACAAAATAAAAACAAAGTACTATAGTAAAAACATGGGTTGTCTCCCATAAGCGCTTTTCTTTAACGCCTTTCAGCTAGGCGCAGAAAGTGTGTATCGAGTATTATCAAGAGACGAAGTGTCAACATCATAATTTGTTCTAATAATAGAATCAAAAGGTAACTTCATTCTCTTTCTAGGGAAGTGTTCCATACCTTTCTTGAGAGGAAATTGATATTTAATATTACCTTCCTTCATATCAATGATAGCACCAACAGTTCGAAGAAAAGGTCTTCCCAATATAATGGGACAAGATGCATTGCATTCAATATCCAAGACAACAAAATCAACGGGGACAAGGTTATTGTTAATGGTAATGTGAACATTATCAACTTTCCCCAAAGGTTTCTTTGTAGAATGATCAGCAAGATTAACATCCAAATAACAATTTTTCAGCGGTGGCAAGTCAAGCATATTATAAATTTTGTTAGGCATAATAGAAATACTTGCACCAAGATCACATAAAGCATTACAATCAAAATCTTTGACCTTCATCTTAATGATGGGCTCCCAACCATCCTCTAGCTTTCTAGGAATAGAGGCTTTGCGCTCTAGTTTCTCTTCTCTAGCTTTTATGAGAGCATTTGTAATATGTTGCGTGAAAGCCAAATTTATAGCACTAGCATTAGGACTTTTAGCAAGTTTTTGTAAGAACTTTATAACTTCAGAGATGTGGCAATCATCAAAATTCAAACCATTATAATCTAAAGCAATGGGATCATCATCCCCAATGTTGGAAAAAATTTCAGCAGTTTTATCACAGGCAGTTTCAGCAGTTTTAGCAGTTTCAGGCAGTTTCTCGCGCTTTGCATTAGAAGTGGAAACATTGCTAACACCAATTCTTTTATTATTAGTAGGAGGTGCAGCAACTACTAGTGGTGGTAATAGTCCAAACTTTAGCTATATTCTCTTCTTTTTCATTTTCTTCTCTTTCCCACCTAGCACGCAATTCGGCCATCAATCTTATATTCTCATTAATTCTAACTTGGATGGCATTTTCTGTAGTAGTAATTTTGTTATCTATATCCTCAGGTTTAGCAGCCATTTTATTAATTAAAGAAGATTGTGACACAGACATGTATGAGATTCAGTTTTCAGCATTAGCAAGTTTAGTTTGCAACCCAGAGATCTCCATATTCAAATTTTCAAGTTGATTTCCTATATTCTTCAACAAGGTAGATTGCTCATTCATAGTTTTAGTAAACAATTTATTTTGCTCATATTGTGATTGCATAAAGTTCTTGGTGGATCTTTCAATTTCTAACATCTTTTCCTCATTAGGTGAAGCGTATCTACCATAAGAGTTACCATTAGCAGGATATGGCCCAGAATTGTTATAATTGTTTTTTTTAATGAAATTCACATCAACATATTCTTTTTGAGCACCCAATGACGCTAACGGAACATTATTAGGATCAACACTAGTCCTACCATTCACAAGCATAGACATAATAGCATCAATCTTATCACTCAAGGAGGAGGTTTCTTCAACAGAATTTACCTTCTTACCTTGTGGAGCTCCTTCCGTGTGCCATTCAGAGTAATTAATCATCATATTATCAAGAAGCTTTGTTGCTTCACCAAGAGTGATGGACATAAAGGTACCTCCAGAAGCTGAATCCAATAGGTTCCGCGAAGAAAAATTCAATCCTGCATAAAAGGTTTGGATGATCATCCAAGTAGTCAGTCCATGGGTTGGGCAATTTTTAACCAAAGATTTCATTCTTTCCCATGCTTGTGCAACATGCTCAGTATCTAATTTTTTAAAATTCATTATGCTACTCCTCAAAGATATAATTTTAGCAGGGGGATAATATCTACCAATAAAAGCATCCTTGCATTTAGTCCATGAATCAATACTATTCTTAGGCAGATATAGCAACCAATCTTTAGCTCTTCCTCTTAATGAGAAAGGGAACAATTTTAATTTTATAATGTCACCATCTACATCTTTATACTTTTGCATTTCACATAGTTCAACAAAATTATTGAGATGGGCAGCAGCATCATCAGAACTAACACCAGAAAATTGCTCTCGCATAACAAGATTCAGTAAAGCAGGTTTAATTTCAAAGAATTCTGCTGTAGTAGCAGGTGGAGCAATAGGTGTGCATAAGAAATCATTATTATTTGTGGTTGTGAAATCACACAACTTAGTATTTTCAGGAGTACCCATTTTAGCAATAGTAAATAAAGCAAACTAGATAAAGTAAATGCAAGTAACTAATTTTTTTTGTGTTTTTGATATAGCAAACAAGATAGCAAATAAAGTAAAACTAGCAACTAATTTTTTTGTATTTTGATTTAGTGCAGCAAACAAAATAGTAAATAAAACTAAGCAAGACAAAAACAAAGTAAAGAGATTGGGATGTGGAGACTCCCCTTGCAGCGTGTCTTGATCTCCCCGGCAACGGCGCCAGAAAAAGAGCTTGATACGAGTACATCACGCATCCGTTGGGAACCCCAAGAGGAAGGTGTGATGCGTACAGCGGCAAGTTTTCCCTCAGTATGAAACCAAGGTTTATCGAACCAGTAGGAGCCAAGAAGCACGTTGAAGGTTGATGGCGGCAAGATGTAGTGCGGCGCAACACCAGGGATTCCGGCGCCAACGTGGAACCTGCACAACACAAACCAAGTACTTTGCCCCAACGAAACAGCGAGGTTGTCAATCTCACCGGCTTGCTGTAACAAAGGATTAGATGTATAGTATGGATGATGATTGTTTGCAGAAAATAGTAGAACAGTTGCAGTAGATTGTATTTCAGTAAAGAGAATTGGACCGGGGTCCACAGTTCACTAGAGGTGTCTCTCCCATAAGATAAACAGCATGTTGGGTGAACAAATTACAGTTGGGCAATTGACAAATAAAGAGGGCATGACCATGCACATACATATTATGATGAGTATAGTGAGATTTAATTGGGCATTACGACAAAGTACATAGACCGCTATCCAGCATGCATCTATGCCTAAAAAGTCCACCTTCAGGTTATCATCCGAACCCCCTCCAGTATTAAGTTGCTAACAACAGACAATTGCATTAAGTATTGCGCGTAATGTAATCAGTAACTACATCCTCGAACATAGCACCAATGTTTTATCCCTAGTGGCAACAGCACATCCAAAATCTTAGAGATTTCTGTCACTTCCCCAGATTCACGGAGACATGAACCCACTATCGAGCATAAATACTCCCTCTTGGAGTTACAAGCATCTACTTGGCCAGAGCATCTACTAGTAACGGAGAGCATGCAAGATCATAAACAACACATAGATATAAATTGATAATCAACATAACAAGTATTCTCTATTCATCGGATCCCAACAAACACAACATATAGAATTACAGATAGATGATCTTGATCATGTTCGGCAGCTCACAAGACCCGACAATTAAGCATAATGAGGAGAAGACAACCATCTAGCTATTGCTATGGACCCATAGTGCAGGGGTAGACTACTCACACATCACTCCGGAGGCGACCATGGCGGCGTAGAGTCCTCCGGGAGATGATTCCCCTCTCCGGCAGGGTGCCGGAGGAGATCTCCTGAATCCCCCGAGATGGGATTGGCAGCGGCGGCGTCTCTGGAAGGTTTTCCGTATCGTGGCTCTCGGTACTGGGGGTTTCGCGACGAAGGCTATTTGTAGGCGGAAGGGCAGGTCAAGGGGCATCACGAGGGGCCCAGATGACAGGGCCGCGCGGCCAAGACCTGGGCCGCGCCACCCTGTAGTCTGGCCACCTCGTGGCCCCACTTCGTTGACTCTTCGGTCTTCTGGAAGCTTCGTGGCAAAATAGGACCCTGGGCGTTGATTTCGTCCAATTCCGAGAATATTTCCTTACTAGGATTTCTGAAACCAAAAACAGCAGAAAACAGCAACTGGCACTTCGGCATCTTGTTAATAGGTTAGTTCCAGAAAATGCACGAATATGACATAAAGTGTGCATAAAACATGTAGATATCATCAATAATGTGGCATGGAACATAAGAAATTATCGATACGTCGGAGACGTATCAAGGGGTTCGGATGATAACCTGAAGGTGGACTTTTTAGGCATAGATGCATGCTGGATAGTGGTCTATGTACTTTGTCGTAATGCCCAATTAAATCTCACAATACTCATCATATCATGTATGTGCATGGTCATGCCCTCTTTATTTGTCAATTGCCCAACTGTAATTTGTTCACCCAACATGCTATTTATCTTATGGGAGAGACACCACTAGTGAACTGTGGACCCCGGTCCATTCTTTACATCTGAAATACAATCTACTGCAATTGTTCTACTGTTTTCTGCAAACAATCATCATCCACACTATACATCTAATCCTTTGTTACAGCAAGCCGGTGAGATTGACAACCTCACTGTTTCGTTGGGGAAAATTACTTTGGTTGTGTTGTGCAGGTTCCACGTTGGCGCCGGAATCCCTGGTGTTGCGCCGCACTACATCTCGCCGCCATCAACCTTCAACGTGCTTCTTGGCTCCTACTGGTTCGATTAAACCTTGGTTTCATACTGAGGGAAAACTTGCCGATGTACGCATCACACCTTCCTCTTGGGGTTCCCAACGGTCGCGTGCTGTACGCGTATCAATCATCACTTCATCTTTCAGTAGTCTTCGTTTATTCTTTAGTTCCTGTTTCGAGTTACAAATATGAGCAACCGAACCAGTATCAAATACCCAGGTACTAGAACGAGAACCAGTGAGATAAACATCTATAACATGTATATCAGATATACCTTCTTTCTTCTTCTTGACAAGGCCGCTCTTCAGATCAGCCAGATACTTGGAGCAATTACGCTTCCAGTGTCCCTTCTCCTTGCAGTAATAGCACTCAGCATCAGGCTTAGGGCCGTTCTTAGGTTTCATAGGAGGTGTTGGGGGGATAACCCCCGGTATGCCAAAGGCATGCCAAACCGGATGGTTTGAGCCATCGAGATACCGGTTTAATGTTCTTGCCGGAAGCCTAGTAGGAATCCGGGAGAGCAAGGCTAAGCCGGTATCCCCAAAGGGGTATGCCGGGACCCGGTATAAAAGATACCGGAAAGGAGAGCCTGTCGGCAGGACTGGTCAAAGATTCTCTTCAGAGCAAGAAGACAAGGATGAGCTAAGCCAAGTAACTTTATTCAGAGCCCTGGCGCCAAAGAGAGAGGTGACGGAGAAAGAAGCCGGGGGACGTCAGCTTCTATGATAAAAGAAGGCCCCGGTGTCATCTATGATTAAAGTAGCTTTGTACAGTAGCCAGTTAAAGTAGTTTGTCCAGTCAAAGATGCCATTAGGGTTTCTTGCAGTGTAAGCCACCCTCTCCCCTATATAAGGAGAGGGGGCAGCCCATCTTCACGGGCAAGTATGTACGCGTGTATGTAGGAAGGCAGAGCCTGTAACTTGTGTGAATCTATGAGCATGGTGCTCTAGAGGGAGTTCTTCCTTGTGTCTTTCTTCTTCAACCTCTGGCCTTGGCCAAGTTCTTGAGGAAACCATCCGGAATCTCTTCCCACCTGATCGCAAACCCTCCCCCGAATCCTCTTGCGTCCATTCGGCCCCAATCTAAGCCATCCTATGGCATCTGCTCGTTCACCACGACGACAGTTGGCGCCCACCGTGGGGCATGAAGTGGCGCTTGATGGAGTTCACATTCGGGCGGGCGTTCTCGAGATCTCCGGCGAGCGTACGGTGTCCGCGTTGGTGCAGAGCATCTACGCCATGGACTTCATCAACGACAACGCGGGCTGCTTCGCCAACGGCGGCGTCTTCCCCAAGAACGGCCGCATCATCGAGTTCGGCAGCCATCGCGTCTACTTCGGCACCGTCCCCGTGCGCCAGCGCCTCTCGCCGGTGCTGGTGGCACCGGACCCGCCAAGATGGCTCTGTGCTGGCCGCGCCGCCGGCAGCGTCGAGGTAATGATGACCGGTGTGGCTGGTGCAGGAAAGGAGGTTGCGGCTGAAGGTGCCGGTCGCGCGGTTTCGACCCGTGCGGCTAAGCCACCGCTGGAGCGCGGCGCAGGCGCAGCGGGAGCATCATCCGCGCCACCGGAGACACCGCTCCAGGCGGCGATGAACGTCCTCGCCACCCCCATCGCGCAGAACATCGATCCGGCAGCGGCTCGGGGCGGAGCTGGAGGCGCAGCGCCGAAGATCTGGAGAGCGGCAAGGACATCGTCGGGCGCAGCGCGAGCTGAACCTAACCGTACGTGAGTATAACGCTGCCCATGGCTTTGCTTCTGTTAGCGCGCATGCTGCTAGGATGCCGGAAAACCGGCTAAAAGCTCGCAACCTAGATCAAGATTTGCGCAAAGAGATTCTTACCGGCAAGAGCGCCTCTGCATCTGTTAGCATCGTGGAAAAGCCTAAGTATAGCAGCCCGGATAAAACTATAAAAGCTGCTAAGGCCGCTGTAGAGCTGTGCGAGTCGCTTTCCGGAGAGGCTTTGGTAAAGCAGCAAGAGCGTGTTAGAGAGCTGCTGGAAACCATTGAGCAGCAAAATGCTGAGCAGCTGGCTAAGCTGAACAAGGCAGCGGCCTCAAAATCCGCGCGTTCAACAAAGAATGCCGGTAGCAAATCCCATGGGCAGGCTTCGTCCCCCCATCCGGATAGAAGGAGAGAAAAAGAAGTGAATGCGCAGCAGATGACTGTGTACGATCCGGTTCTTGCCGGAAAGCAACAAGCCGGGCAACACGATGCCGGTAGAAAAAGCCAAGGGGCAGAGCGAGGCTACGCCAGAGGCTATGCCGGAAACAATCATGCCGGTAGATATGAGACCGGGCAAAACTATCGAGCTGCAAGGGCAGCGTACGAGGAGGAGGAAATAGATCCCCCAAGGTATCGGCAGGCAAGGGCCGCGGTACCGGAATGTCACGATGAAGCCGATTCCACGAGACCGGCAGCATACCGGAACCCATTGGGAGAACGCCTGGGAGAGAGATACTTACCGGAACGGGATGCGAGGCACCGTCTGGATAGAGTATACTTGTCAGAAATGATCGAGGAGGAAGGTCCTCCAGGTCCAAAGTGTTTTGGCCCAAGGATCATGAAAGAAAAACCACCAGTTCGCAACTTTATGTTGCCCCGTGACACAAAGACGTATGACGGCACCACGAAGCCGGAAGATTGGCTCGCGGATTACGTGACCGCGGTATACGTTGCAGGCGGTGGAGGAACCGTAGCAGGAGGAGGAAACCGGCGTTGGGCCGTGAGGATCATACCATCGTTTTTGGTTGGACCGGCAAGAATCTGGCTAAACAACTTGCCGGCAGGAAGCATAAATGGCTGGCTGGATTTTGAGGAGGCCTTTGTGAGCAATTTCAGCAGCACCTATCAGAGGCCAAACAGGCCGCAGCAACTTGCTCTGTGCGTGCAGCGCCCGAACGAAACAGACCGGGATTATCTAGCCCGGTGGAACACCACAAGGAACTCCTGTGAGGGGGTGATCGAGGCACAAGCCATTGCTTGGTTTAGCAGTGGATGCAGAAGAGGTTCACCGTTGTGGCAAAAGTTGCAGCGCAACATGCCGACAACGTTGGCAGAGATGATACGTGTGGCGGATAGCTATGCGTTGGGAGACCCAACGCAACCGGCAGTGCAACCGGAGCCGGAACAGCTGCGCCACGAACAACACCGGGACAACCGGAATAACAAAAGAAGGGAAGATTTTCCGGATCGAAGGTACGGTCCGCAGCAAGTTGCTGCTGTGCAGGAAAACTTTGAGGCCAGCGACAGCCAGAGGCAGAAAACCGGATCGCAGCCATGGGCGGGTCCTAAGAAACAATGGGTGGAAAAGAAACCCTGGGTCCGTAAGAAGAACTGGCAAGAACCCGCGAAATACACCATGGAAGCTGCCATGGATCAACCTTGCCGGTGGCACACGCCGAATCCGGCACATCCGTCAAACCATCTGACGAAGGATTGTACCTGGACCAAGTACTTGATGCAAAAAGGAACAGTGAAAGATGCGCGGCCACCGCAAGACATGCCGCGGCAGCAACAACAGCTACCGCCACCACCACCACTTACCGGGGCAAACGCCTTACCGGTGCAGCCAAACCGGCAGCAGTACCAGCAAGTTAACCGGGTGGAGCAAAATGATAACCAGCCACCTCCACCGGCACCTTTAGGCCGGAATGTTTACGAAGATCCGCATCTGTGCTGTGTTGTCTTTGTCACTGAGCCAACAGACCGGCAAAGTGTACACCGGCGCTCCATGGAGGTCAATGCTGTGATGCCGGCAGTTCCCAAGTACATGATGTGGTCCAATCAGGAAATTACCTGGTCATCCAAGGATCACCCAAAGATCATGCCGAATCCGGGTGGATATGCTCTTGTTGTGGACCCGATCATGAAAGGGCCGCAAACTCGAGTGAAGTTCAGCAAGGTGCTGATAGACAATGGCAGTAGCATCAACATCATGTACAAGCACACCATGCAAACGCTGGGCATAACAGAAAACATGCTTCAGCCAACGCGCACAACGTTCCATGGGATCGTCCCTGGCTTGTCCTGTGCCCCGATAGGAAAAGTTCGGGTGGACGTGGCATTTGGAGGACGTGACAATTGCCGGGTGGAAAATCTGGAGTTTGAGGTGGTGGATCTGGACAGTCCCTACCATGCATTGCTGGGGAGACCGGCGTTGGCTGCTTTCATGGCCACCACTCATACGGCTTACCTCAAGATGAAGATGCCGGCACCTCGTGGGCCATTGACTGTGGTGGGAAACTATAAGATCTCACTGGAAACTGCATCTGCCGGATCAAACCTAGCAGAATCGCTGGTGATCGCGGAGGAAAAGAAAAGAATGCAGACAGCTGTTGCGCTGGCTCAATCCTCACAAATGAGTTTGGCGGCAATGAGTGAAAACATGGGCACACCGGCATTCAAGCCAACCAATGAAACAAAGAACATTGTGCTGGATCCGGCTTACCCAGAGCGCACCGTTCGTATCGGCGCCGGCCTTGATCAAGCATAGGAAAGCGCTCGTCGCCTTCCTCCGTGAGAATCGGAATATCTTTGCCTGGTCAATCGATGATTTGGTAGGTGTTCCGAGGGAGCTGGCTGAGCACTCTCTAAACGTCCGGAAAGATGCCAAGCCGGTGCGGCAACCAACTGCGTCGGTTCGTGAAGACAGAAGAAAGATCATAGGAGAAGAAGTAACCAAGCTGCTTGTTGCCGGATTCATTGTGGAGGTCACGATCTCTGAGTGGCTGGCCAATCCGGTAATGGTTGAAAAGAAGAAAGATGAGAACCTGGAGGCAAAAGCTCCGAAGGTGTGGCGCATGTGCATCGACTACACCAACCTGAACAAGGCTTGCCCAAGAGATCCTTTTCCTTTGCCACGAATCGATCAAGTGATTGATTCAACTGCTGGGTGTGAGTTGTTGTCCTTCCTGGATGCCTATTCCGGTTTCCACCAAATTCCCTTACAAAAGGAAGATCAAATAAAAACTGCGTTCATTACCCCGCACGGGGCTTATTGCTATGTCACTATGCCTTTTGGGTTGCGCAACGCTGGTGCAACGTACCAGCGCTGTATGCAAAAATGCTTGTTTGATCAAATTGGAAAAAATGTGCAAGTCTATGTGGATGACATCGTGATAAAAACTAAGGTAAAAAACACTTTAATCGATGACATCCGGCAAACATTCGATAACCTAAGGCGGTTCCGGATGAAACTCAATCCGGCAAAATGTACCTTTGGTGTCCCCGCCGGCAAGCTGCTCGGTTTCCTGGTTTCAAGCCGGGGCATAGAGGTTAATCCGGTAAAGATCCGGGCGATAGAAAGAATGGCTATCCCTCGAGAGTTAAAAGATGTGCAAAAGTTTACCGGAAGCTTGGCATCGCTGAGCCGGTTTGTAAGCAGGTTGGGAGAAAAAGCTCTGCCACTCTATGCTCTCATGAAGAAATCGACACGTTCGTCCGGACCCCTCAGCAGACGCAGCGTTTAAGGAGCTAAAAACGATGCTAGCCACAGCACCCATACGGCTTCACCTCTAGAAAGGGAGCCTATGCTGTTATACATAGCAGCAACAAACCGGGTTGTGAGTGTAGTGGTTGTGGTTGAAAGAGAAGAGGAAGAAAAACCGTCCGAGAGGCCGGTATACTACTTGAGCGAGGTGCTCTCCCTCTCAAAACAAAACTACCCTCACTTCCGTAAAATGACTTATGGCGTGTACATGGCCGCCACAAAACTCAAGCACTACTTTGAGGAGCACCCCATGAAGGTGGTGAGTGAAGCACCAATTTCCGACATCATGTGCAACAAAGATGCCAGCGGCCGGATTGCAAAATGGGCGATCCAGATATCACCGTACGTGCCGGTATATGAAAGAAGAGATGCCATAAAATCACAGGCTTTGGCTGATTTCCTTGTTGATTGGGCGGAGATGCAATACAAACCGCCAGATCAGAGGATAGAATACTGGAAGATGCACTTTGATGGATCTAAGCTCAAGGAAGGTCTAGGTGCCGGTGTGGTGCTTACTTCACCAAAAGGAGACCACCTCCGGTATGTTTTGCAAGTACATTTCAGGGCATCGAACAATGTCGCTGAATATGAAGCTTTGATCCATGGGCTTAAGGTCGCAAAAGAAATCGGTGCACACCGGATCATTTGCTATGGCGATTCAGACCTTGTGGTACAGCAGTGCTCAGGAGATTGGGATGCAAAAGACGCCAACATGGCCTCGTACCGGTTTCACGTGCAAAAGATTGCCGGATTCTTCGAAGGGTGTGAGTTTCACCATGTGCCGCGAGCGTAAAAATGAGGCCGCGGATGCTTTGTCCAAGCTGGGCTCATCTAGGCAAGAAATTCCTCCCGGAATAGCTTTGGCTCACCTAAGAGTGCCATCGATCAAGCCGAGCCCGGAATCAGAATCAATTTTTGTACCGGAGTCACACGTAGTACCCATGGATATCGATGAAGGGAACCCGGGGACTGCTCCGACAAGCTCGGGACTGCTCCGGTAGGCTCGGGGACTGCTGTACCCATACCGGAAGAAACGATGCTGGTAGATAGCATGGAGATAGATGCACCGGTGTTTTTGGTTCGAGAAATACCATCATGGGTTAAACCTATTAAGGAATTCCTGATCAGCGGCACCTTGCCGGCTGACGAAAATGAATCAAGGAGGATACAAAGAAGGTCCAAAGCTTACACATTCATCAATGGTGAGGTGTACAAGAGAAGCGTTACCGGTGTCCTTCAAAGATGTGTGGAACCGGAGGAAGGAAAAGAAATGCTTGAGGAAATTCACCAAGGAGAATGTGGGCATCATGCTTCATCAAGGGCTTTGGTAGCAAAAGTATTCCGGCATGGGTTCTATTGGCCCACTGCTTTGGAGGACGCTGAGGATTTGGTAAGAAAATGCAACGGCTGCCAGAGGTACGCCAAGCAAAACCATACCCCAGCATCCGGTTTAAAGACAATACCGCTAACATGGCCATTCGCTGTTTGGTGCCTTGACATGGTTGGACCATTCAAAATCTGCAAGAAGCAGCATGACTCACATCTTGGTCATGGTGGATAAGTTCACCAAGTGGCTGGAAGTAAAACCTATCGCAAAGTGTGATGGGCATACAGCTGTGAAATTCTTGAAAGATGTCATTTTGCGGTATGGATACCCGCACAAAGCATCATCAACGATAACGGAACCAACTTTGCTCAAGGTGAGTTCAAAAGGTTCTGTGAAGAAAAGAACATCCGGTTGGATTTGTGCTCAGTGGCACATCCACAGGGCAATGGCCAAGTAGAAAGAATGAATGCCTTGGTGCTTTCCGGTATCAAGCCTAGACTCATTGATGCGGTGGAAAAGTCACCGGGATGTTGGCTCGATGAGCTACCATCAGTACTGTGGAGTATAAGAACAACTCCAAACCGGTCTACCGGATACACTCCCTTCTTCATGGTTTATGGAGCAGAAGCGGTGATACCAACCGATATCATCCATGATTCACCAAGGGTACAGCTCTATACTGAGCAAGAGGTCAAAGAGGCCAGAGAAAACGATGTGGACTTGCTAGAAGAAGCAAGAGAGCTGGCTTTGGCAAGAACAGCCATTTACCAGCAAAACCTAAGACGCTATCATAACCGGAAGGTTAACCCAAGAGTTTTCCGGGAAGGAGATCTTGTACTTCGCCTGGTGCAGCGCACTGAAGGCCGGCATAAGCTTTTGCCACCGTGGGAAGGTCCCTTCATTGTAAGCAAGGTGCTTCACAATGATGCATACTACTTGATAGATGCACGGAATGGAAGAAAGGAAAGGCGGACAGTCCGGCGAGGAGAGCAAGCGTCCATGGAACGTAGCTCTGTTGCGTCCTTTCTACTCTTGAAGTGGTGGTGTAAGAAGTTCCTTTTTGTACCTTATATGCTATGAATAAAAGATGCCGGAACCTTGAGTGAATCTCGGGGACTACCCCAACTTAAGTTGCATGTAACTTGTCTATTTTTTCAGTTTACCGGTTGCTTATTGAATGTTTTTTCTTTCCGGTTTAGTAGTGTGCTAAATCCTACCGGAGTCTTCGACTCTGCTGCTGTCCGCAAACCGGCTTCATGGCAAGCAAGATAAACCGGTAGGGGATAAGCACATGAACTGCGAAAAGGGAGAGCAGGAAAGAACAATCTGAAAAATTTAATTAACCCCGGTTAAACCGGTTTTTTGCAAAATTTCAAAGTTATTTCTAAGTTCAAGAAGATGCTTGTTTGGTGAAAGAACCTTGTGCTCATACGCCAAAGAACGCCCAGAGAAGGCAGGCAGAGCCAAGGCAAAAGAACCAAGTATGCATCAAATTGGATGCGGAAGCAATTGAGAAATCTTTGCAGTGCAGGATAAAAGCGGAACCAAAAGCAAAATATGCTAAGGCAAACTCATAAGTACTTAGCTACCGGTATAACTTACCGGCAGGAAATGTTGTAGCACAACCACAGGCAAACTTAAGTTTTACATCATAAGCCCCGGCATTCCGGGGCAGAATTTAACAGATATTGTCTTAAAGCAACCGGACCAACAGATATAATGAGCAAACACTTCAAAGGAAATCATCATGCAGCAGGGGCTTCCGGAGGAGCATCGCCGGCACCAGCATCGCCCAGGACCTCTTCTTCGGCTTCACCCTCCTCCTCGTCGAGATAATCCGTGACGCCGGGAGGGGGAGGGATGAAGGTGCGCATGTCGGCATACTCCGCGATGCGGTACGCGCGATCCTGCCGCTTGGCGGAGAGGATCGGGTCCAGATCCGTTTCTGCGCCTTCGCGCACGCCAGTAAGGGCGTCCAGATTGAGCTCCGGGTACCAGGAGCAGGCGACGCGGAGGGCGGAGTCCGCTCCAGCGCGGGCAGCAGAGCACTGCCACTCGCGGATCCTCCTGCCGGCACCTTTCAGACGGTCGTTGATGAGGGAGAAGGTGTCCGGCACCTCCTCGCCAGGCCATAAAGTCCTGTATAGCTGGGTAGCTACATCAGGGATGTCCGAAAGATTGCGGTCTATGCAGCGCATATGGGACACCCGCGCGTTAAGCGCGACCAGATGGTCCTTGGGCGTCCATGGCACGGTAAGATCCGCTTGGCCTTTGTCCTTGCGCTGCGCGTCGACCTTCTTGACGGCATACCTCTGCGAGTCCGGAAAGAGGCCTGTGCAAAGAAAGAAAAAGCTTAAGGAAAAGAGTCCGGAAGAAAAAGAGACCGGAAGAAAAAGAGACCGGAAGAAAAAGAGACCGGAGAGAAAAGAATCCGGAAGAAGAGAGACCGGACGGAAAGATAGCGGAAACAAAAATGGGGTCGAAGGAAAAAAGGCTCGTATGCAGTAGTCAAAGTGTAAAAGAAAACAACTTACGGAGGGCAAGTGTGTCGGTCTGCAGGATCAGCTGATCGCACTCCTTGTGCCCCTCCTCCAGCCGCGCGGCCTTCTCCTCGGCACCCTTCCGGGCCTTGGCCATCTCCTCCAGCTCTGCCCGCAACACCACAGTGGCATTGCAGGCATTCTCCAGAGCCTCGTCCAACTTGGCCGCTGCGGTCACTTCAGCGGCCTTGAGGGCCTTGGCGTGGTCAAGCCCCAGCTGAATCAACTGAGACTTGAGCTCCTGGTAGCTGGTCTTGAGGGCGTTCAGCTCCTCCTGGTGCTGCCGGCTGAGCTCATCCTTCTCCCCTGTAACCGGAAAAATGAGTGTTAGCAAGGTTACACTAGTAAAACTGAAAAGAAACGAAGTTCAAAGGAGAAAGGAAAAAATAGTACGTTGGGCCGTGGCGAGCTGCTCCTTGAGAGCATCGATGGAAGCTTCCGGGATCACTGTTGAACAGAAATTGTAAGTGTCACAAGGAAAAAAGGTTTCCGGTAGCAAAGATGCCGGTAGAATAAAAAACTCACCTTGGCACTTGTCGTGTGCCTCAGCGAGCTCCCGGTGCTCCCATAAAAGCTCCTCGAAGAGGGCCTTCCGAGTGTCAGCGGTGACCTGTTCAAGAAAAAGAAGAAATGAGATAAAGTTTTGCGCTAAGAACAAAGTTCTTAACCCGAAACTCGGGGACTGGCAGTGCCGGTTTTGCGCGTTTTTAAGATAAGTTTTGCGCTAAGAACAAAGTTCTTAACCCGAAACTCGGGGACTGGCAGTGCCGGTTTTGCGCGTTTTTAAGATAAGTTTTGCGCTAAGAACAAAGTTCTTAACCCGAAACTCGGGATCGGCAGTGCCGGTTTTGCGCGTTTCTAAGGTAAATTATGTGTTAAGGAGAAGATGTTTAACCCGAAACTCGGGGACTGGCAGTGCCGGTTTCACGCTAAAAACTTAAGTTAAGTTTTGCGCTAAGAGCTGCGCTCTCACCATAAAACTCGGGGACTGGGAAGATAGACAAGAGAGAAACCGGCATGAAACTAAGGAAAAGATAAAGCAGAACCGGAAACAAAGAAACCGGCAAAGGTTGAAAGTTAATAGAACATACCGTCCGAGTGTTCGTGGAATCGTACCACGCGCTGTCAAGCTCTTTTACGGCAGCCCGGAGCCGCATGAAGTGCTCCTCAGAACACCGATCCCCGACAGGATCAGGTGCCGGCAGCCGATCCTTGCCCATGCCGCGGGTCGCCGGAGTGATGTCCGCGGCGTTCCACTTTTGGGCATACGGCAGGAGGTGCCCCAGGTCCCGGCCTTGGCGCTGGAACTCCGTAATGCGGCCGAGGAGGCCGGTGGCCTTCATGCTGGCGCTTTTGGCAGCCTTGGAGACGTGCAGCACCAAGGGCTGCTGGCCGCCCGAAGGGGCGCTGGAGGCCGTCGCCTTCCCCTTGATGAGCTTGGAGGGCTTGGGCGGCGGCGCGGTAGAAGAGGCCCCGGAAGTCTTAGCCGGCGGCGCGCCAGGAGCGGCCTTGGAGGGCTGGGCGCGAGGAGCCTCAGGCGGAGGCATGAGGATGGTGCGTGGAGAAGGGGGAGCGCTAGGAGCGTCACCCGTCTTGGAGCCTTCCGGCGCGGAAGATTCCGGCGCGGAAGTTGTCTTTCGAGGACGGGAGGAGCAAAGGCTCCGCCCGCCCGGCAGCTTCTTCTTCTCCGGCGCCGGTGTTGCGGGCGCCGGTGTCTTGGTGTTCCGGGAGGAAGGAAAGATCCTCCTCCGTGCGGTGATCTGACAGTGAAGGGGCCGCACGCCCCGAATTTGTTGTGCCCCCCGAAAGGGAGGCAGAGGTGTTGCCGGCACCAGATGGTGCCGGGCTTGAACGAGGAGGAGGGGTTGAGGTCCTTGCGGATCCCTCAGAGCCCGATGGCCTTGGGCCAAGCTTGAGAGCGGGGCTGAGAAAAAGAAAAAAGACAAGTGGTTGAGAAGAAGCAACCGGAAAAAGAACTTAGCAAAAAAGGAGGCAAGCCGGAAAATGAAATTACCCGGAAGCGGTTGGCATCGCTTTGCGCCCGTAGCGGCGCACGCCCACTTCTTTCTCCCCCACGGGCTCCGTCCGGAAGCGCTTGGAGGGAGGAGCATGGCTGGAGCCGGCAGTAGATGCCGGCTGCTTGTTCTTCTGGCCCTGGGCCATGAGTTTGTCCACAAACTCAGTGCCGGCCTCGGCGCGCAGGGGCGGCACGCGCTCGTGGATCTGTGAGTTGGATATGGCTAAGAAGCAATTCGCAAGAAAGCGATAATGGCAAAGTATAAGAAGCCGGAAAAGAAAATACCTCGAGCACAACCAGCTCCTCCGGATTTCCGGTGGGCTCCGGCGGGTCCCGGCCAAGGCGCGCAGCCGGAGTCTTCCCCATCTTCAGATCCTTCCAAAAGATGTAGGGATCCGGGTCGAAGGAGTCAAAGGCACGCTTCCGGAGAGGTCCTCGCGGCTCTGCCTGGATAGAGGGGAAACGGTCCTGGCCCGAAACAAGGTAAAAGAAGGTTAGCAAAAGCGTAAACTTACCGGCAAAGACAACCCCAAATTGCGCAATCTCTTACTTCTTGGGTCGGACGGTTAGAGGAACTGAGGGGAAGGAGGCCCCATTCCCAAGTAAAAGGCATAGCAGTTTGACAAATCTGCTTAGCCTTGCGAACAACATCTTTCTTGCTGAGAGCACGGCCTGTGATCTTGGTAGGATCGCCTGGGCCATACATCTCGCTCATCCTATGTGCGCGGCGCTTAAGAGGAAGCACCCGGCGCGATATGAAGGTCCGGATGACATCGTCGGGACAGATGTTGGTCTCCTTCTTCAAAGAGGCCAAGAAGCGCACTACCCGATTGGTTTCGGCATGTTCTGTCTTCGGGTTGTAGCTCCAGTTGGCTCTGCTGGGGGGCCCCTCTTGATATGGAGGAAGATTGATGCGATCGGCGCGGCCGGTGTTCTTCACGTAGAAGAAAGTTCCTTGCCAGGTGCGGCAAGACTCGAGGCCGGAAAACTTAAGAAAAGTGCTCCCTTGGCGGGAGCCGACGATGCAGGAGCCGCACTGCATGGGCGGCTTGGGCTTAGGAATTTCCCTGCCCTGGACGGAGTTGATCCGCAAGTTAAAGAAACGGGCAAACGTCTCACGAGTGGGACGAATGCCGATGTAAGCCTCCATGAAGGTGGCATAACAAGAGAGATAGAAAATGGCGTTGCCAGGAAGGTGGTGAGGTTGGAGTTCGTAGAAATCTAGGAACTCCCGGAAAAAAGTAGAGGCAGGAAGGCCGAAGCCACGCTCGAAGTGAGCGAGAAAAACAACAAACTCGTCGTCTTCCGGATCCGGTTCGATCTCGTCATCCGGAATCCGACAGGAAACTCCTTCCGGAATCCTTCGAGACCGGTACAGCCAATCAATCTCGAACTCAGTAACGTTGGAGCCCATCCAGGCTCCGCGAGTGGGTGGGGAAGGCTCCTCGCCGGAAGATTGGCTGGAGCTGCTAGAGGCTTGGCCAGAGCTACTGGCCTCTTGGCTACCGGAAGCTTGGCTAAAGCTACCGGATTCTAGGTTGCCGCCGGACTCTTGGAGGCTACCGGATTCCTGCTGATTGCCGGAATCGGTCTCCATTGGATCTGAGGCCGTAGATTCACCGGGAGAGGGTCTGCGGCGCTTGAGAGAAAGGGAAGAAGAAGATGCAGAAGAAGATCCCTCGTCAGACATCGCGAGGGTAGGTGGAGAAACAGAAATCCCAGACTCGAACCCCGCGTGAAGATCTACGAGTAAGAGGAAAACCAAAGAAAAAGGAGCAAATAAGAACACCAAAGGCTCAAGATCTGGAAAGCAAGCGAACGGCGAGTAAAGAGAAATTAGTACCAACCTTGAGCGGCGCGGTCGCTGGGGAAAGAGTTTGCTGGCGGAGAAGCGGGTCTGCAGCCGCCGGCGAGCACCGTCGACGGCGAGGCGGAGAAGCTCGCGAAGAAGCACAAATGCGGCGGACGCGAAGAAGTTGCTGCCGAAGATCTCCGCACAGCGAAGTCCGGCGGCGGCACGGCGTGAGTTCGCCGGGCACCGGAGCTTGAACGGGCGACGGCGGACGGAGAGCGGCGGAGGCGCAGAGGCGTGGAGCTCTGTGCGCGAAGGAGAAGAATGCGAAGAAGATGAAGAGGAACGGGCAGTTGCGTTTATATAAGAGAGAGAAAGTGGGCGTGGAACCGCTGGGCCGCGGCGGTTCGCCTCGCGGCCCGCGACGGTTCGCGCCTTGGGCCGCCACGTGGCGGAGGGATACACGCGCGAAAACGGAGGCCACACGGAGGCGCACGCGGGATCCCGAAGAGGTAGTGGGATCCGCTGCGGTGCATTAAATGCGTGCGCGGGAGTCGAAACGATGTGACAGCGGACACTGGCGCGTCAGTTACAGTGCGCATGTCACTGACAGGCGCGGGGCCCGATATATTCTCGACTTCGCCGAGGAAGGAGCAAAGACACGTGGTGCCGGAAAAAAGAGATGCCGGAACGAGCCTTGCAAAGAGAAGAAAAGGAACAAGGGTAAAGGTGCCGGAACTAAGCTCAAGAGATGAGTGACTAAACCGGTATCTTAGAAAGATGAAAACCTGGCATGGTCTGTAGGATAGAATCCTCCAGGCTATACCAGCTTCGGGGACTAATGTTGGGGGGATAACCCCCGGTATGCCAAAGGCATGCCAAACCGGATGGTTTGAGCCATCGAGATACCGGTTTAATGTTCTTGCCGGAAGCCTAGTAGGAATCCGGGAGAGCAAGGCTAAGCCGGTATCCCCAAAGGGGTATGCCGGGACCCGGTATAAAAGATACCGGAAAGGAGAGCCTGTCGGCAGGACTGGTCAAAGATTCTCTTCAGAGCAAGAAGACAAGGATGAGCTAAGCCAAGTAACTTTATTCAGAGCCCTGGCGCCAAAGAGAGAGGTGACGGAGAAAGAAGCCGGGGGACGTCAGCTTCTATGATAAAAGAAGGCCCCGGTGTCATCTATGATTAAAGTAGCTTTGTACAGTAGCCAGTTAAAGTAGTTTGTCCAGTCAAAGATGCCATTAGGGTTTCTTGCAGTGTAAGCCACCCTCTCCCCTATATAAGGAGAGGGGGCAGCCCATCTTCACGGGCAAGTATGTACGCGTGTATGTAGGAAGGCAGAGCCTGTAACTTGTGTGAATCTATGAACATGGTGATCTAGAGGGAGTTCTTCCTTGTGTCTTTCTTCTTCAACCTCTGGCCTTGGCCAAGTTCTTGAGGAAACCATCCGGAATCTCTTCCCACCTGATCGCAAACCCTCCCCCGAATCCTCTTGCGTCCATTCGGCCCCAATCTAAGCCATCCTATGGCATCTGCTCGTTCACCACGACGACAGGAGGCGTGGCAGCTTTCTTGCCACCCTTCTTGAATTTTCCCTTAGACTTGCCCTGTTTCTTGAAACTGGTGGTCTTGTTGACCATCAACACTTGGTGCTCTTTCTTGATCTCAATCTCAGCAGCTTTTAGCATGCCAAAGAGTTCAGGTAACTCCTTGTTCATGTTCTGCATATTGTAGTTCATCACAAAGTTCTTGTAACTTGGTGGCAGTGATTGAAGGACACGATTAATCCCCAGTCTATTAGGAATCACTATTCCCAAGACACTGAGTTTCTTCGCATGCCCGGTCATAACGAGCGTGTGCTCACTAACGGAGCTGCCTTCTTCCATCATACAGCTGAAGAAGTGTTTCGATGCTTCATAGCATTCCACGGCCGCATGAGTTTCAAATATAGCTTTCAGCTCATTGACCAACTCATGAGGATCGTGGTGCTCAAAACGTTTTTGAAGATCGGCTTCCAGACTGCACAGGAGGGCACACTGAACTTGAGAGTACCGAGTTTTCCGAGTCGCGTAAACATTCTTTACTTCATCGGTTTCAGTTTCTGCAGGAGGGTCACCTAGCGGTGCATCAAGCACAAATTGCAGATTTCCGCCAGCGAGGAAGATCCTCACATGACGGAACCAGTCGGTGAAGTTGCTACCGTTGCTCTTAAGCTTTTCTTTCTCTAGGAACTGGTTAAAATTGATTGGGGACGCCATCTCTACAACATATATTTGCAAAAGTTTAGACTAAGTTTATGACAAATTGAGTTCAAATTTTAATTCAACATAATTAAAAATCTAGGTGAACTCCCACTCAAAACAATATCCCTCACATTGTCTTAGTGATCACACGAACCAAATCCACCACACCTAAGTCCGATCATCACGAGACAAGGTATAATTTCAATGGCGAACACTCAAAGTGTTCATCATATCAACCATATGATTCATGCTCTACCTTTCGGTATCACGTGTTCCGAGACCATGTCTGTACATGCTAGGCTCGTCAAGGCCACCTTAGTATCCGCATGTGCAAAACTGTCTTGCACCCGTTGTATGCACTTGTTGATTCTATCACACCCGATCATCACGAGATGCTTCGAAACGACAAGTCTTGGCAACGGTGCTACTAAGGATGAACACTTTATTATCTTGAGATTTTAGTGAGGAATCATCTTATAATGCTACCGTCGCGATCTAAGCAAAATAAGATGCATAAAAGGATTAACATCACATGCAGTTCATATGTGATATGATATGGCCCTTTTTGTCTTTGCGCCTTTGATCTTCATCTCCAAAGCACGGACATGATCTCCATCATCTTCGGGCATGATCTCCATCATCGTCGGCGTAGCGTCAAGGTCAATGGCGCCGTCTTCATGATTGTCCTCCATGTAGCAACTATTACAACTACTTTGAAATACTACTCAACATGAAATTTAAAGACAACCATAAGGCTCCTGCCGGTTGCCACAATACAATAATGATCATCTCATATATATTCATCATCACATTATGGCCATATCACATCACCAAACCCTGCAAAAACAAGTTAGACGTCTCTAATTTGGTTTGCATATTTTACGTGGTTTAGGGTTTTCGATAGAGATCTAATCTACCTACGAACATGAACCACAACGTTGATACTAATGTTGTCAATAGAAGAGTAAATTGAATCTTCACTATAGTAGGAGAGACAGACACCCGCAAAGCCTCTTATGCAATACAAGTTGCATGTCGAACGAGGAACAAGTCTCATGAACGCGGTCATGTAAAGTTAGTCCGAGCCGCTTCATCCCACTATGCCACAAAGATGCAAAGTACTCAAACTAAAGATAACAAGAGCATCAACGCCCACAAAACCATTGTGTTCTACTCGTGCAACCATCTATGCATAGACACGGCTCTGATACCACTGTAGGGATACGTTGCATAGAAAACAAAAAATTTCCTACCGCGAACACGCAATCCAAGCCAAGATGCAATCTAGAAGACGGTAGCAACGAGGGGATTATCGAGACTCACCCTTGAAGAATTCCAAATCCTACAAGATGAGGCTCTTGTTGCTGCGGTAGACGTTCACTTGCCGCTTGCAAAAGCGCGTAGAAGATCTTGATCACGGCGCCACGAACGGGCAGCACCTCCGTACTTGGTCACACGTTCGGTTGTTGATGAAGACGACATCCACCTCCCCGTTCCAGCGGGCAGCGGAAGTAGTAGCTCCTCTTGAATCCGGTAGCAGGACGACGTGGTGTCGGTGGTGGTGGAGAATCCCGGTGGAGCTTCGCTAAGCGTGCGGGGAAGAAGGAGGAGTGGGGCGGCTAGGGTTTGGGGAGAGGGGGGCGCCGGCCACTTGAGGGTGCGGCCACCTTGTGGTCTTGGGGTGGCCGGCCCCCTCCCCTTGGCCCTCATTATATAGGTGGAACACCCAAGAGTTGGTCTACAAGTCTTCGAATAAGACCCCAAACCAAAACCTTCCATATCACATGAAACCTACCCAAGCTAGGACTCCCACTAGAGGTGGGATTCCCACCCTTCCTTGGGAGGGGGTGGCCGGCCCCCTTAGGGGAGTCCACTTGGGACTCCTCCCCTTTAGGGTTGGCCGGCCATGGTGGTGGAGTCCCTTTGGGACTCCGCCTTCCAAAGTAATTTCTTCCGAACTTTTCTAGAACCTTCTAGAACCTTCCGGATCATTTTAAATCTTATAAAATGACTTCCTATATATGAATCTTATTCTCCGGACCATTCCGGAACTCCTCGTGATGTCCGGGATCTCATCCGGGACTCCGAACAAATCTTCGAACTCCATTCCATATTCAAGTTCTACCATTTCAACATCCAACCTTAAGTGTGTCACCCTACGGTTCGCGAACTATGCAGACATGGTTGAGTACTCACTCCGACCAATAACCAATAGCGGGATCTGAAGATCCATAATGGCTCCCACATATTCAACGATGACTTTAGTGATCGAATGAACCATTCACATACGATACCAATACCCTTTGTCACGCGATATTTTACTTGTCCGAGGTTTGATCATCGGTATCACTCTATACCTTGTTCAACCTCGTCTCCTGACAAGTACTATTTACTCGTATCGTGGTATGTGGTCTCTTATGAACTTATTCATATGCTTGCAAGACATTAGATGACATTCCACTGAGAGGGCCCAGAGTATATCTATCCGTCATCGGGATGGACAAATCCCACTATTGATCCATATGCCTCAACTCATACTTTCCGGATACTTAATCCCACCTTTATAACCACCCATTTACGCAGTGGCGTTTGATGTAATCAAAGTACCTTTCCGGTATAAGTGATTTACATGATCTCATGGTCATAAGGACTAGGTAACTATGTATTGAAAGCTTATAGCAAATAACTTAATGACGTGATCTTATGCTACGCTTAATTGGGTGTGTCCATTACATCATTCATACAATGATATAACCTTGTTATTAATAACATCCAATGTTCATGATTATGAAACTAATCATCCATTAATCAACAAGCTAATTAAGAGGCATACTAGGGACTCTTTGTTGTTTACATATCACACATGTATCAATGTTTCGGTTAATACAATTATAGCATGGTATATAAAAATTTATCATAAACATAAAGATATATAATAACCACTTTTATTATTGCCTATTGGGCATATCTCCTTCAGTAGTCAGATCATTCGTACGGTTGATTTGGAGGACGATGCAGACATTGAGGATCAGTCTCCTCAAGATGATGAGGATGAGTTGATGTTTCCTGAATTGGTAGATCGATGCAGTAAGCAGGCAACGGAGGATCAATACATGGAAGATATTGCTTTTGGTGCCAGATTTGATGACACTGATGATGAAGAGAAGAATGAGAACAATGATAGCCTCGTTTTAGCCGATTACGAAGGTGATGACTTGCCAACAATTGAGTGGAACAGGGAGGATCCTTAGCTTGCAGAAGGCACCGTGTTTCAAACGATGATGGACTGTCATAATGCAATTACTACATATTGCATTCTCTCTAAGAATAATTATGAGGTTATTAAAAGTGAGCCAGGTAGGTTCACAGTTAAATGCCCATACAAGAGGTGTAGGTGGAGGCTGCATGCATCCACAATGCGCATAAGCAGCTTGGTTCAGGTACTACGCCAACCAGTTGTGAATTTTAGATCACGGTGTAAAATTTGTTATCTATTACTGACATCCCTTATCATTATGTTTCAGATAAAGAAGAATGAGCACGTCCATGCTTTTCCACCTCTAGGGGGAGAGCCAGAGCTGAAAACAAAGCTAGCGAAGACTAGGTGGTTGGCAGATATAATCCTAGATTGGCTGAGAGAAACTCCTTCACTTGGTCCAACAGCACTCCAGAAAAAGATGGTTGAGAAGTTTAAAATGAAAGTACCTTACATGAGGATGTTCTATGCAAAGGAAATGGCGCTTGACAAGATCAATGGTCCATGGAATGAAAGCTTTCAGTTGCTTTACACTTTCAAAGCTGAAGTGGAGATGGCTAGTCCAGGCAGTGTTGTAGCGATAGACAAGCATACAGTTCCCTACAAATTGAATAGCGGGAAGGTAATGCACAAGGAGTGTTTTAGAAGGGCTTTTGTTTGTTTCAAAGCTTGCTGGAAAGGCTTTTTGGACGGTTGCAGGCCTTATTTGGCCGTGGATGCAACAACTCTTCATGGCAGGTTTAAAGGACAGCTAGTTGCTGCTACTGCAGTTGATGGACATAATTGGATGTTCCCTGTTGCTTATGGAGTTTTGGAGGTTGAGTCGGAGGAAAGTTGGACTTGGTTTCTGCAGAATTTGCGCGACCTTATAGGTCATCCACCAGGACTTGTTATCCACACAGACGCTTGCAAAGGTTTGGAGAGTACGGTAGAAGCAGTATTCCCTGGAGTGGAGCATAGGGAATGTATGCGACACTTGGTACAGCTTCATACACATGCAGCTCTAGGAAGCATCTGTTTCATTTGGATGTGTTGTATAAACAAAAAACTGGGGTGAAGGAGTACTTGGATGAACATCATGGTAGTGTGTGGTCAAGAAGCCAATTCAATGAAATTTGCAAGGTAGACTATGTAACAAGTAACCTTGCGCAGAGTTTCAATTCAAAGGTCAAGTCATTGAAAGGGCTTATGCTGTGGCAAATATTTGATAAGATTAGGCAGATGATCATGATAAAGATTGATCTGCGTCAAAGAATTGCATCCACAAAATATGCTGGCCATCTCATGCTCCCATCTTTGATTTAGTCTTTGCATGACAGGGCAAAACAATTGAGGATGCAATGCGTCAGAAAAGGAATGGAGGCTGAGGTAACCTACACTGACGGTAAAAACATGCAGTGGAGGTATCCAGTGAGTTTGGTTGATAGGACATGCCATTGTAGGGGATGGCAGATCCGTGGGATACCCTGCATACACGCATTGTTTGTCATGAGTGTTATAGGGGGTGAAGAAGGTGAAGTTGATCAGTATGTGTCAGAGTATTTCTCTGTTGCCAAATTTAGGGCTGCATATGCTATGAATGTTCCTACCTTGTTGGGAAAAGACCAATGGATGAAAGTCGATCCAGGCTTCAAACTGTACTCTCCAGTATTGACTAGACCGGCAGGTAGGCCGAGGAAGAATAGGATCAGAGCTAGTGCAAAGGGTGGTGCACCGATTCGAAAACGTAAGTGCAAACATTGTGGAATCCCTGGACACATTGCTAGGCTTTGTAAAAATGCAGTTGAAGATCAGGCGGGAGCAGCAAATGCAGAGGAGAATGAAGCAGCAATTCAACTTGAGATTGAAGCAGCAGTTCAACATGTGGAGATTGATGTAGCAATTGAACATGAGGAGATTGAAGCAGCAATTTAACATGAGGAGATTGAAGTAGCAATTGAATATGAGGAGATTGAAGCAGCAATTGAACATGAGGAGTTTGAACCGATGGATCGAGAGCAGAGGGAACAGATGGATGTAGAGCTTCTTGAACCGATGGATCGAGAGCAGAGGGAACAGATGGATGTAGAGCTGCTTCAACCGATGAGTCCAGAGGAGAGGGAACAGTATAACCGAGATTGCTTCGAAACTGGTATGGCCCAGATTAGTGCTAACTTTGAAGAGAAGATGGTAGAAGAAAAAGCACAAGCTTTGCAGAAGAAGAAGAACAAGAAAGAGGGCAAAAGGAAGGTAGACACCGGTAATATCCCTGGTAGGGTTACCCGGAGTAAGGTGGTGGCCCCAGCGAGTCACACCAGGAGCAAGAGAAAGATTTTATTCTGAACAACTAATTTGAATTTGTATGAACAATTTGTATTGGGGTTCCCTTTGTATTGGGGATCCCTTTTTGTTGAACAATTTGTATTGGGGTTCCCTTTGTATTGGGGATGCCTTTGTGTTGAACAATTTGAATTTGTATCAACAATTTGTATTGGGGTTCCCTTTGTATTGGGGATCCCTTTGTGTTCAACAATTTGACTATGTATGAACAATTTTTATGCCACATTTATCATTTTCTCTAGGGTTCAGGGTTTTAGGGTTTTAGGGTTTAGGGTTTAATTGAAAATAATTCAAAACATGGTGGAACCTTCCCATGGAGTCTTGTTATGTTACCTACAACCTAGAGAAATAATAATGGAAAAGGAAATATAGAGATATGAAGTTTTTATGCCAAAAGCTTCAAAACCACTTCCTAGTCCATCAGCTACTAGCTATGAAGATGCAGGGCTTTCTGCTCAATACACCTCCCAAATACCCACTATGCTTACAAACTTTGTCCAAATGAGTACAAATTCGTCACACTTGTGTATCTTTGAATTGCAAACAATATCACGTCGGCCAAAATGTAATATATTGTTCAAATAACACAATTTTACAATTTTTATGCCAAAAGCTTCAATTTCCCTTAGTCACTTTATTATTTGGGTGCCCCTGTTTTACTTAGTGTTACTCAGTTTTCCCCCTCCGGGCCCACTTGTTTTACTCAGTCCTACTCAGTTTTGCCCTTCCGATAAACATTTCCTCACTTTTCCCCTCTTAGTTCTACTCAGTTTTCCTAACTTGTACTCACTGGCTGATCTCTAATCGGTCGAGATGTATGTCACACGGATCTTGGTTGGTTGAAAGCTCAACGAACGCTTGCACCGTTCGATCATTTATGATCGGACGGCCTGTATATCTCTCTCTACCACGATCGACGCATACGGAGAGAAGAGAAGAGCACATACCTACCAACCCTGGCAGTCGCATATTCCAGTCGCATCTTCCTCTCTCCTATTTCCTCTCTTACTCCGGCGGTCGCGGCGGCGCGGATCTAACCTTGCGTGCGGCAGCGTGCGGCGGCGTGCGGCGGCACGGATCTAACCGTGCGGCGGCGTGGATCTAAGAGCGCCGGTGAGGATCTAACCGTCAGAAATAGTTGAAATGTCTCTCTCTGTCTCACTTTCGTTTCTCTTCTCAGATCTGTTGAATGATGAAGAACACCAAGATGGCGGCCATGCCGACAGTAGTCATCGATGCCACGAACATTGAAGCCATCGCCTACAACATCGCTTCGACGGCGCAGATCCAGCCTTCAATGTCGGAGCCTGTTGATGTCTCACTTCCGTTGCCCTCCTCAGATCCGTTGCTGATGAAGGACAACAAGACGGCGGTCGTGCCGACAGTGGTCATTGATGCCACGAACATTGAAGCCATCGCCTACAACATCACTTCGACGGCGCAGATCCAGCCTTCAATGTCGGAGCCTGTTGATGTCTCAC